>NC_092698.1:605000-833833 GCF_964275005.1 Diadema setosum | reverse complement strand
AAATAACCTTTAGGGAGACCCTATAAGGAAAAGTTGACATCAGACCATAAAAATAATTTCAGAATCGAATTCCTTGACCCATAAAACCGCTACAGCTGACTTTTCGAATCATTGTAACACTTTAAAGGTTTTTAGTGTTATACTGGCTTTTAAACGTAGGTGGCAACCATATTGGATTTTGCAAGTATGCGGCCCTGGAGGGCGCCCCTCACAAGAAATACGCCTTTTTTCAGCCGTCGACAACTGCAATTCTATTACTAAGGCTGGCATTCCTGGAATATTGACCATGGGCAAGCCATTTTTTTCAATAAACTGTTATGAATACAATGGCTTGACCCCTATATGACCTTAAGGTGACCTTATAAGGAAAAATTGACTTCAAACCATAAAACAAATAAAAAAATTCGAATTCCTTGACCCAGAAAACCTCTTAACCTGACCTTTTAAATGATTGTAACCCTTTTATGTTTCAAATGCAGGTGACCTTTAAACCTATATGGCGGCCATATTGGATTTTGCCAATATGGCCGCCCCAGAGGGCGCCCTTCTTGGCGCCCATCAAAAATCGAAATAGTATGGTTTGGGCTACATGTGTGCCAAATTTTGGTGCTTTTGGAAAAATTTGAACCAAAAATCCCTTGCGCCCCCCACTATTATACATGACTGAGAACACGAACTTTAAAGACAACAATGACAATTTATGCACTTTTTCCAAGTTTGAGTGTCACATGAAGGAACAATGAGTGTCTTACTGAAGGTAAGTGATCTGTCAATAAAAGTGGTCAAATCAACAGGCCATCCTGTACGAACGCAGGTTTGTGTTTAAGGTTTGTGTTTGGGGTTACCTCTAACGTTTTTACGGCCTATAACCTTTAACATGGCCACCTGTCAGATAACATGGTCTATGTAAGGCCAGCCCACGCAGTCAAAAAAAAAATGCAGTCCTTATGCGACCATTTCTAGGTATTTGAGCATATCAACATGTTTTGTTTTCCATGGCAATAACTTTTAAACACGTTTCTAGAACGCTATCGAAATCACAAGGGTTTAAATATGAAGCCCTGTACACCACACCAAGTATGTTATTCTCTGCGTGCTTCACCGCAATTTCAATAAAAAAGTATCTGTAGATACGTTGCAACACACCAAATCATCTCAATTCAATTCAATAATGATTTAAATTTCAATCGTATTGCAGTCGGTGACTGAATTGCACAATGTTACAATAATAAATACATAATACATGATATTATACGATACGGTAAAAGAATGATAAAATTACAAGAAGCATTGCCATTACAAACAAGGAAGGGAAGAATGGAGGAAGAGAAGAAGATAGAGGTACTAAAAGGGTGTTGGAGAGGCAGAAATGAGGGTTGGAGAGAAAGACAAAGAAAGGGAAAGTGGGAGTTTTTGTAAGAAACAAAAGAATCATAAATATAATCACAACTAAGATACATAAGTTCTGTCATTTTTATTCATTTCCTCCAAAAATTCAATAATCCCTCGGAATTAGTCATGCCATGACAGAATAAAAAGTATACAATATCGGCACGGGAATGATAAAATTATCAACTGTAAAAGAAAATACAACAGAGTTACAAATTACTTATTTTCATAAAATAAAATTTTAATTCCTTCATGAAATTATACACTCTTCAATGCATGTTACATAAGAATGTCTAATTATCTCAAAAATCATCATAAAAAAAACCATTGGAAACCTTAAGCCTTCTCAACCGGAACTGCATCACCCCTTTTATAAAAAGAACTTTACGGCCGTAAGCACGTTCAGGAAAGAAAGGGAAAGAGAGAGAGAGAAAAAAAAAAGAAAAAGAAAAGGAGAGAAGAGAGAAAGCGTGCAAGAGACCAGAGGGAGAAAGAAAGAGAGAAGAAGAGGAGCAGGTCTGGTGAAGGGTAAGAAGAATCATTGTAAACAACGACTAGGGCGGATTGATGACAGGAATGACTTTAGAAACGGAGGCAGAACAGTCTGCGTTGTAACCACTCACATGATCATCATAATATTCAAATATTAGCACTGACATAGGGAAAACAGACCGTGCATAGGGAGAGAGAGAGAGAAAAAAAAAAAAACCCACACATACGCATATCAAGCGTAGGCCTATACACACACATACATATTTACACGGACGTATTGCTCAAAAGACATTAATGAACTTAGATGCGAAAATTGCAAAAGTGTTGCAGAAAAAGAACAATAAGCATTTGTTCCAAAAAGGGAGAAAAAGAGAGAAAAAAAAAGAGACGAAAGCATGATCATAATCGATCCATTGTAGGAAGCGTACTTAAACACAATTAAGGGAGAGAAAAAAGGCCAGTTGGTACGAAAAATGCGTTGTAGGGCATACTTGACAGTTGTAGTAGATCATACTTGACACTTAAAACGTCTTTAGATTCCACATAGAGACAAACCCTTCCTCCTCCTCTTTTTCCTTCACTTGTTCCGTGTAACGAAGAATAACCTGGCATATTGTAAAGGGATGACACATTTCAGCTAACAAGGTTTACGGAGCCGTTTGTGTTGCATTCTGAAAAGCCGGCCGGCAATTTAGCGTCCATTTTAGCATCTTCGTATAAGCAAGCGCAATAATTTTATCTACGCTTACAATGTTCCGTCCAGTCGTCATGTGAAGCAATCGTGAACACATTATTGGCAGTTCTGATATTAATTTTGCCATCCTGTGTCCATACCTTGTTATTTGGTGGGGGATATTATTGTTCTCACCTTTCTTAGCAACAAGCGCGCCGGAAGCAGTTTTGGATGGGGGGGGGGGGGGGGGGGGGGGGGCAAATATTGGAGGGGCTCACGATAGACCATTAAACACACTATGTTTGTTTATAATGAAGGAAATAACACTAGTGTGATCACACTGAAAACAGTACTGCAGTAATTCAAATTCAGGATTCACCTGAAGCTCGTTTAAATCATGAACAAAGATGAAACCAAACATGAAGACGACCAGTCTTTGTGACGGACACCTGTCAGTAAAACAAAATAACATTTTTGTTGTGTATTACATCATATTGCTGTTTTAAGCTGTTTATAGAGAAGAAAAATGTTGACAAGAAGGATAAGTTTTAACAACGAAATAAGCCTTGACAAAATATATCAACAAATGAAGAGTTTAAAAGATAAATATAAAGTGCACTACTGCACTATAGACGTCAATGTTGAAGTCAACTTGATGGTGTTATTTCACAAGTCACCACTCAAACTTTAGAGTTAGCTTTCGTTTCGTATGACAGTAAGTCAGTAAAATACTATAATTCTGTACCTACGAAAGAAATACAGTGAAATATTTGTTTATAACATTTATCAAATACACTAAATATTATGTTACAACAAATGTATTACTGTAGTGTAACTCACACCAATCTTGCTGCTTTTTCTTGCAAGTTCGAGTAACATTGAACATGACAAAACTTGATAATTCTCTACATGACTCGTAGCCGAGGTTCATGTCGATTTTTCCTGATTACAATAAATTCAATTGAATTCAGTGGACACCCACGGGATCCCTGTCTGCAACTTGACAAATAGACTCGTAGTTTCATCAGGGGCGGACTTCAGGGGCGGATCCAGGAATTCCGTAAAGAGGGGGCGTGTTTACAAAAGTAAAGGGGGGGCGCACGCACCCTCCCCCATTTTTTTCTTTTTATTTCTTTTGTTTCAACAAAAAATAAAGGGGGGGGGGGGCGTGCGCCGGTTGCGGTCCTCCCTGGATCCGCCCCTGAACTTATATTAATTTTGTAGCTTCTGTTTCATAGGTTAAGGTGCAATTAAAACATCTGGTATTTAAGCAATAGTTCAACAATGAGAAACCAAAGATATGCCCTTTAACTATTTTTTTTTCACTGAAAATCGGACACCAACATGACCATTAACTTGCCTTATTCTGGTTAAAGGCGCGTTTACACCGCATCCGGCACGGCATCACGGAGCGGCATTTACGCGATATCTGGGCGGTGATTGGTCAACGCGTTGAATATTCTGTAACATGTCCAGTTTCCTGAAAATGTTGCGTATACCACTAATAATGCACAACTGAGCAACATCATTGATGACATTGACTTCTTACGTTTTCTGTGTAAAATATCGTTGAAAGTTAATGCTGTAGGGGAAAAAAGATTTAACGATATCTGTTCATGTCCACCGCAAATCTTCCAAATTCTAATGTTTATATTATTTGTCAAATCACTTGATCTCCTAAGACAAGATGGAGTACTTGCAGAATGAAACAAAGGTCCCTGATCAAGCCTCAAATATACTGTTCTCCCGAACAAATTATTGATAATTTGACCAAGTCTGATTAGATATGTGGGAAAATTTCGAATATTCTTTATAAAACAAACAAAAAAAAAAATCATCGTGTAATTCGTGTTAACAGAAACTGTCAGAAAGGTATGTTTATGACATAGCGGTTATTATTTTGCTTTGTTTACATTTTTTTTTTTGGGGGGGGGGGCGCAAAATATCAAGCACGTTTTAATTTGGTGATCCTAAAATATTCAGCACGTTTTAGATGAACTGATTCCATACTAGGCTTCCGTGGAAATGTAGTAATGCTGTCAGCATAAAATCAGCAAGGACCAACACTCTTGTAAAATTTTCAACCTTGACTAGTAGTCAAGGTTAGGCCTACCCTTTAAATTCCCGGTATTTCTTTCATAAATGTTAGGCTTTTGTTATACATGTATTTGTTTAATTATGCATTCATCGTTACAATTACCTTCCAAAACATTTTTTTTTTTTTACTTTCCTTAATTTTTCTTTTTGAGTTACGCCTCCTCACACCTATGCCAATAATCCTTCCTTCCTTCCTTCCTTTCTTTCTTACTTTCTTTATAATGTTCATTCTTTTTAATTATTTTTTTCTTTCGTTCTCACATTGAAATTAATTAATTCATTCTTTCTTTATTTCTTTTTTTTCTCTTTTTCTTTTTTTTCTTTCTTTTTCTTTCTTTCTTTCTTTCTTTCTTTCTATCTTTCTATCTTTTCTTTCTCTCTTTTTTTCGTTCTCTTTTGCTTTCATTCACTCACTCTCTTCTTTTTTTGTGGGGGGGGGGGATGCGTTTTGACCCTACCTTTTGCGTAAAGGGAGGAGGTACCCTATTTGTTTTGTGTTTTATAAGCTGGAGAATGACGACTGACGAGTGTAGTGATATGGATTTTAGAAGGGGGGGGGGGGGGTGGTGGCGCAATTTTTGTACTTTCCCAGCCTCTGGATTTACCTTAAGTCGAAACTCGCCGAAAAAAAACAACAGATGAGCGGGGATGGGGGGGGGGGGGGGGGTTAAAACTATTTTCCGGTAGCGCTACCTACGTCAGGTGTCACGTTAGTAACAACTAGCGGTGGAAGCGGGACGTATGGAAGATTTTTTTTTCTCAATAAAAATTACAAAACAAAGAAGAATTTTAAAAAGTTGCTGCAAAAGGAGGGTTGGCATGGGCCAGTTGTGCCTGCCTCTAAATCCGCCAGTGCTTAAAGCTAACATTTTGATATTTACCGTTGAATGCGATTGAGATAATCTGCTCACACGCAACGAAAAAATGAATGTCTAAACATTTATGAGAGTTAGACTTACTAGTCTTAGCTAATAAATTTCCCTATTTGTATTTTTTTATATATTTTTTTCTAATCTTATTTTATTTATTTTTATTTATTTGATTTTATTTGATTTTTATTCATTTATTTATCTATTTATTTATTTATTTATTTACTTATTTATTTATTTATTTTTATTTATTTTATTTTTTTTTTTGGGGGGGGGGGGGCAAAATGCGTTTTGCCCCCTCACTTTTTGGATGGGGGGGGGGGGGGGCGGCCGCCGCCGCCGCCCCCCCCCCCCCCCCCCCCCCACTTCCGGCGCCGGTGCTTAGCAACTTTTGTTTTTCGGTGGTGAGATTTTCATGGATGAAGATGCGCGTGGACTTGAGCTTCTGAAAGCTTTCCGAAGTAGCCAAAATGTCAAAAACGACCTCTAGCAAAGCTTTTCGACTTCAGCTCTAGTAGTGAATATGGTCATACGCACTCATTTAAGATACTAATTCAGCATTTTGGGCAGAGTTTATTCTGAGTACACATGACGTCCAGCTCCGTCCACATTTGGCTTATATGGCAAGAAAAAGACGAGAAAATTGAGAATAGATTTCCGACAAGGCAATTTCTCTCTCTTGTTCTTTTTTTTTTTGTGTGTGTCAAACAGACATCCTCATATGAATTTCAGTGTATGCCTTCTTTTCAGTAATGATCGTCAACAATATTATTAATTACCTGTAATACAACAAGTTCAATTAAAACTTGTCCATACTTTGATTTATCTCAATATTATAGTTGTTCATTAAATTGAATGTCAGAGAACCATCGACAATAATTGTCTGTACACGTAATCACGACGGAAATACGTTGGACAACCTATGTCATATTTGTGGAAATAATACTAATGTCTGCAGCATAAAAAAACAAACAAACACTATACAGACAAACCAAACATCCATACCAAAATCGTCCTACGATACAAATACACAAAAATAAGTAAAAATCCTTCCAAGCTTACTTGTAGTTTATCCGAAGTCGCCCTGGAGCTACCGCTAGTAATGTGGTGACGTAGAAGTCTGTGAAGACGATGGCAATACCTGCTTTTATATATCGAGACAACCGAGTCGTATTCGTCTTTCTTATGAAAAAAGGTAAAAAAGTTATAGTATCATCAAAAAGGAAGACATCAGGCCTTCACGAGATCCGGTCTGTCATCTTCTCACCACCGCACACTTCCTCAAACTCAAAACATTTTAATGGCTCAATCTGTCTCTGTGTGTGTTTTTTTTTTTCAATGATTCAACGGCTTCATCAGCTGGTAATCAGTGATTCCGTTGACATGGTAACCACGCTTCGTAAAAATCCCTTAAATTGATACCTGTGGATTTGAGAAAAAAGGCCAGGAAGTCATTTGACTCGCTCTCTCCCCAGTTACTATCAATTACATGTAGTTATTCATGTCGACAGAGAAGATTTTTAGCTTGTATAGGGGAATAATAGGATGGAGATGGAGAGGGTTAATTATATAGGGTTCTTTTTTTTTCTTTTTTTGTGATAATACTATATCCATATGGGGTTATGTGTGGTAAACGACTGCATCGTATTTCAAGTGGGCATTCCAAGTAGAAATGTCAAATATCAGTAACAAGGTTCATGATAAGCGTTGCTTGTAGGCGCATAATCCCTTTACATGAAAGGGCCCTAAATCAAGTGAATAATTTTGAGAATGGACCAACTTACAATGCCTGTTACGTCCAGTTCTTAGTAGTTTTGATAATGTCCGGCTAGTTGTCTCAAGTGCTTCAAGCCTACAGAAATGACAAGACTTTATGAATGTTAGAATAACTGTTTCTATCACGAACCATTTAAAAAGACGGCTTTTTAACATTGACATAAATTCGCTTATCGTGGCAGGCCCTTTTTATACGCTACAAAATATGTGTAGGATGACGCTAATATTATGACCATTATTGTCTGTAGTATAAACATGAACTTTCTCATTTGTCTCTTTGTAACTCTCTTTCTCTCTCCCTCTAAAAGAAGAAGAAGAAGAAGAAGAAGAAGAAGAAGAAGAAGAAGAAGAAGAAGAAGAAGAAGCACACTCTGATTGACAATGAAAAGACAGACCGACAGTTTCAGTTTCAGTTTTATTTTGTTTTATTTCTCCACTCTTACAATAAAATCGTTATGCGGACAATCTTCATGTCGAAAACTAAGCAAGGGTACTAAAAGGAAAATGAATATGATTATGTGCATAACAAATATACGACCATACCTTTCAAAGTGTGCTTAGTATCGTATGCAGGTGTAGGAGAGAGTATCAATGAGGTTTTCTTGACTGGGATAACGCCCTCTGGTCGATATGGCATCTTATTACTATTATTCTTTTATTTTTAACTGAAGGAATAAAACACATTCACACAAACAAGCTACTTGAACTTCGAGTGTTTTTGACAACGATTTAGTAGAGGATGATAATAGAACGTGAATATAAGAAGGCAGATTGAAGTGAATCTAACATGTCTAAGGACAAATACCATAAGAAGATACCTGAATGGGGAAAAGTTGAGAGAAGAGAAGAGACAGTAACAGTGTTTAGTAGTTTGGAGCCACACACACACACACACACACACACGTGCACACACACATACACACACACAAACCTTACATATATATATATATATATATATACTGATGACCAGTGATGATCATTTCTATTATGAGAATGAATCGATGAGCAAGATTTCTAATTCGAGTGATACATTGCAAGAAGAATATTACACGATTATTAAATGTAGGATTTTAAAACACTATACACTAAGGACTGCGTCTAAGATCATCAGACAATGAGTTCCACATAGTTTACCAGGATAAGGTCCATGGTGTCTTATAGGTTTTTGAGCTATGATAAGTTAGGGATTTTTTACATGAGATTCTGTTGCATGGCTAAGGATATGAATGAATGCTAAAGTTTGAAATAAACGTATCTTGATATTACTCAGGGAGCTGGTAATTAGTACATTATTATTGCGGTGTGCCCTGTATGTATATTACTGATTCGGAGTCTTTTTTAGTCATGAAACAAACACTCAGTGGGTGCCAAGTTATGATAACTAGTGATAAGTCTTACGGCATGTTTTTGTATATGATAAAACAGAGTTGATTTTGCTATAAAAAATACATGTAGGTCACCTACCACAATCTACCCATACAATAATTATTACAGTACAGGTGATATGAGGTAATATTGTGTGGTAAAAGGAATTTTTAGTGTGTATTTAGTTAGATGCTCTCTAACTTGTCCAGAGGACCTCGATATTTCTTGCAATTGTTGAATGAACCCTGTGTACATGATCGGACCATGTTAAGTGTGAATCAATGGTTATTCCCCAAAATATTACATTATACTTTTACCATCTCTCTATACGTGAATAATGATATTTTGTGTTGGAGTGTGTTTGTGTGTGTGTGCGTTTTTTTTTAAGAACATGATTCGTTTTATCAATATTATTTAATGACAGTTTATTTCATTTGAATCTTGTAGTAATTTAAATAATTTTAAGATGATTACTGTGGTCAGGGCATGTCAGTTTTATGAGAAAGGAAAATGCTTATCACCTTGTTATGTAAACGGAATAGAATTGAGTAACGGAGATGAATATACTTAATCATTAATATAAAAAAAACAACAACAACACAATGTAGGTCCTAGAATCGATCCTTGTGAGACATCACAGAGGATATTTTGTTTAGTGGATTCAGTTGATTGATAAAACTCATATCTTAGAATCAGGAGCTTGGCCTACCGTATTTTTCTATTTTGTATGATAAAATATCTCGATCTATGGTATCAGATGCCTTACTCAGGTCCATTGAGATACCAGTGGCATTTTCTTTTTTAACGATTTAATTGCATAATAACATAATTGGTTGAGTGTCCTTTTCCAAAGCAAAATTGGCCACGGAAAAATGATGCATTGTTACATGTATTCAAAAACATATACAGTCAATTATGTATACGATCTTTTCAAGGACTTAAGATACGGCGGGAAGTAGAGAAAGTGGACGATAATTCTTCATTTGCGACGATTAGTGTTTATTGTAGATTGGTATAACCTTGCCTACATTTAATGAGTTTGGGCATCGAACTGATAGAAAAGAGTTAATTGAAAATATGGGAAAATGAGTAGCTAAATGTAACAAATTATCTGCTTCACAAGATTAACATTCAGCCCATTATGCCCCTTCATACTGCCCTTGGAACAGATAGTTTTAAGATCCTTTACTGTTTTGATATTCAATTATTGCATGATGATTAGTAGGCGTGAGAAATAAGGATTTTTTTGGAGATGTTGGCAAATACTGAGTAAAATGGGCACCGCCGTGTGGTGGAGGCTAGACGACAACTCATCTCCACAAAAAAGTGTAACGTTCTTCTATAATTTTAACTAGATCATTTCCCAACTCATCCTCAACGTGAAAATCACATGTGATTTTATGGGATTTTCCTACCCAATATATTGTTTACAATATACCAAAGAGCATTTATACGTGATTCTATTTTCGGTGAGTAGTTACGTTTCAAGAGAGTGGTATAACAGAGATGAGTTTATTTTTATAGCGTCGGTATTTTAAATGATGTGGTCATGTCTGACTCTTTACAGCAACATAAAAGGGAAACTCAGGCTGATTTTCAGACTTTTACGGTGGATAACAACTATTTAAATCGCTTATACTTGGTATAGACTTTCAAAACCAATAGTGATTGAGATAAGGAATAAGAATGTTTTCAAAATTTATAACAAATCACAATGAACAAGGATTATGACATAGCAGCTTCACCATAAGAATGCATGAGCGGGGGCTCAAGGAAGCAGAACAAAAGAAGAAAGCATGCATACATTCTACACAGGTGACCTTGTTAAGGCGGTATTGTAATGGAATTTCATTGCATTGCTACATTTCTAAAATATGTTAGCCTCTGCTCATGCATATTCATGGTCAGCCCCGGTCATTCATGCATTCTTATGGTGGAGTTCCTACCTTGGTCAGTGTACATGTAATTCATTTGGGTTATTCAAAGTATTGATTTCTCTGCTCAAAGATAATTAATTCCATAAATCTAAACATGGAGCTGTCGATTTTTGTACTGAATGGCCCGAATTCACGAAGGAGGTACAAATGAAACCATGGTTTAAACCATGGACAAAAACCATGGAGCGCCAAGTGTCGCATGAAATATTTCCATACGAAATCAGTCATTTCGTCGATGAAATGATTATTTTGTAACGAAATGACATCATTTTGTAGCTAAATAAACATTTCGTCCACGAAATGATAATTTCGTTAACGAAACGGTCATTTTGTCGACAAAGTGACCAATTTCATAACGAAATATTCTGTGCGACACTTGGCGCTCCATGGTTTTTGTCCATGGTTTAAACCATGGTTTCATATGTACCACCTTCGTGAATTCGGGCCAATGAGTTGAAACTATAAAAATCGCCTGAACTTCCCCTATAACTAATTACGAGTATTTATGGATTCCAGTAGGCCTTATAACATTATTTACCCGAGATTTTATATTTCCTGTTAGTTTTTATGAGAGTCAACGGTACATTATTTTCTTATATCAATCATTAAACCTATAGATATACTAGATAAGCCCTGTCGGCATTGGACTCATGAAAACACCTCTGACCAGCCTTCACTTCGTATCAGGGCAATAACCCCCCCCCCCCCCCCCCCCCCGGACAATATTGACCCCGTGGCTAAATACTGGTTCCGGTAAGGTTAGAGTAAAGATTAGGGTTAGGTTTAGGGTTAGAGTTTGGGTTAGTGTTAGGATTAGGGCCAGGATTAGGATTAGGATTAGGGCCAGGGGAAGGGTCCGGGGTAATTGCCCAGGGGGTAATTGCCCAATAGACTCCTTCACTTGCCAGATCGGAAATGAAAAGGTCGATCTCCGAGAAATTTCTTTCATATACGCTCTTTTATGTCGTGTTATAAGGCGGAGTGATCTGCAACTTGTCAGTGATAGTAAATATTGGTTAATGGTCTGATATGTCATAATCATACAAAATAAAACATTACGAGAGGTGTTGTGGGATATATTATCTGAGTATAATTATATTTTAAAGGAACTTTGTGATATAGTCGAAATGCGAGTTGCGATGGTGACGTGGACTGACGATATCTGGCAAATTTCTGTTTATTATTCGTACCCATTTTCAAGCTACCCATTAAATGAACGTGTTTATTTTGTCGTGAAAAGAGATTTAAACAAGTTCTGATTTTATCAAAGAAATGATCCATGGAATTATCAGGTGATCTATAAACTATACCTTGGAATATTATACATAAAGTTTCAGGGCTCGACATTAACTTTTTTTCTTCCTCTGGTTGCCCGTTCGGGCTGCTGAATTCTTTCAATCTAAAAGTTTGGTAGTTCGAAAAATAAAAACATAATGGCCCGAAATAAAAGAAAACATAGCAAACTAATTTGGTTCTTAGTTGCCCGATCAGGCCACCAAAAAATACCTTTTTTTTTTTTTTTTTTTTTTTTTTGGGGGGGGGGGGGAGGGAATCTGGTAACCCCACCGCTAATGTCGACTGTTTACTTTTGGATTATTTCAATGAATAATGAACTGGAAATAGACATAAATAAATATGTACCCCCTCCCCTGTCGGTGATCCAAACGTACAAAACACTGATAATATGGTATGTTAAATGTAGGTGTTGCTTTTAACTAGGTTTCCATGATTCCTATTATCGAAGAAGTATTATATTTTACGGATGAATGAAGAGATACTATGACAATAGCTCGAATAGTCTACTAAATTTTGATCGGTGACACGACATTTGCACGGTCTTATTTGAGGGTCAGGATTGTGATAGGGTTTTAGGTTAAGTTTGATGTGAGGATTAGGATTAGTATTATGGTTGTAAATTTGTAGGTAGACTTTAGCTTGTAGATATTTCATGGGAGCAATTGTCGCAGGGGCAAATGTCACAGAACCATTTTGATCATATAGGCCTTTAATATGACTGAAATTCACTTAGCGTAATGTGAAATACACTGATGTGTATCGGGTAAGAATTAGAGAAAATAACATGTTGCTTCAAAATACTTTAAGAAGGAAAGCAGAAGGAAGTTCTGAAGTTCAAAAGAGAGTGGAAGGCAAACGGCTTTGCAATTACACATTGCAAACATTGTAAAACAATAGAACCATTTGATTGTCGAAACAAATACAATCGCACGCATAAATTCATCGTGGGAGTCCAGAAGAAGGTGAACAGAGCTCCCCCTGACGGACTAAAAGTTGCACGTATGATCACTTATTTTCCAAGAAAGAATTGCGATTGCCAAGCAAGGAATGAAATCATCCAGTCTTAAAAGGGCTTCCAGACGATTTTCATAACTGCACATCATGAAGTATATAAATCGACAGCTCCATGTATAGCTTTGTGGAATTTATTGCGGTCCTTGAGCAGAGAAACCAATACTCTGAAAAAACAGATAACACTGAACAGTGTTGATGACATAGGAGCCTCACGTGTTTCAGAAATATAGCAGTGTAATTCCATTACAATACCGCTTGCTCAACAAGTTTAGTAGAGCAGATAATTATGTAACAAAATTTGGCCGAGATGCTCACATCCGGCGGAAAGTATGAAATTTTGCATTAGGGGTATTTTGGGGTCCTAATTTTAAATATTGCCGGATCCAAGAGATCTGACCACGGGGTCGGCCGCCATTTTGAAATCCAATATGGCCGCCATCACAAAACAAATCTAAAGATCCCTATCTTCAGTTCTGAATGACCTGTGGCACCAAAATTTGGCACACATGAGCGTTTTTACATATTGAATTTGATGACAGATTGATTTGAAGTGTCTGACAAACATCGAATGGCCGCCATTTTGAATTCCAATATGGCCGCCTCGACGAAATATTCAAAATCTCTATCTCGATTTCTAAGTGGCGAGTGACGCTGAATTAGGTGTAAACAAGTAATTTAATATACTGAGTTAAAATATTAACTAATGTGATGTGTCTGACAAACGCAATGCCTGCTATTTTGAATTCCAATGTGGCTACGAAGACAAACACCACGACTAACATTCACGGGCATGTCAAAAAGTGCAGCAAAAAGGAAGCATAATGCACCTTTCACTGACGTCACAATGTAAATACAGCAGCGCGCACTCAATCAGTTACAAACGCGCGCTCAATCAGGTAGCCTAATTTACAAACACGAGATAGAGATTTTCAACACTCCAACATGACAACTTTGTATAAAAATTAATATTGGCTGCCGTGCAGCTTGTCAGACATATAAAATAAGTCTGTTATTGAAGTCATCATATCACAATGCTTTTATGTATCAAATTCCAATGGCTTATGCCATTCAGAACTGAAGATAGGGATCATTGACGGCGGCCATATTGGAATTCAAAATGATCTCTTGGATCCGGCAATTTTTGAAATTAGCGCCCAAAAATACCCCTATATGCAAAATTTCATACTTTCCGCCGGATGTGAGCATCTTTTTCACATATCTGCCCCACTAGTTTACCTGTGTAGAATCTATGCAAGCCTTCTTCTTTTGTTTTGCTTCCTTGAGCCACAACTCATGCATTCGTGTTGTGAGGCTGCCAGGTCATCATCCAATTTGTTATAAATTTTGAAAACATTCTTATTCCTCATCCCAATCACTATATTCGGAAACTACGTACTCAACATTTACTAATTTATAGTTGTTTAAATGTAGAAGTCTGAAAATCATCCGGAGATCTCCTTTAATTACTATATTGATCTTCACAGGCTTTTATACTGACAAAATCGACGGATAGTTGTCATAATACAAGGCTATAAAGTTTCCTAAGGTACATTATCAGTATCTTACAGACGAACGTTATGGCTTTGTCGTTTATGCCACAGATTGCTGTCCCACTGAAAATGTTTATATTTTAATGCCTTCTCGCCCTAAAACGCATACCACTTGAAAGAAAGTGGAGCCAGAGAACAAAGTTACCTTGTGCAGACTATAAAGCCCTGTGCAGTTGAAATATTGCCCTTTTTTTGCTGATTTTGCACCGTGTAGAGAAAGTTCATTTTTTTTCCAAGTTCCCGTTACTGTTTGCATAAAAAATTGGTAGAGAGTCCCCCTAGTCTGTGCCTGGTCCAATGCTGACGGCAATGTGCGAGAGAGTGATAGCGCTTAGGCAGGAGGGCTACAAGCAGACTCGTATAGGAGAAATCCTAGGGATTTCACAGGGTGCAGTCTCTAAATTCCTTAAGCGTCATCGTGAGAGAGGAAATGTGCTGCCACGCAAATCACCAGGACGTCCCAGACTGACAACAATTAGAGATGGTCGCCAACTGTTGAATCTTAGCCGCAGAAACCGGAAGTTACCCGCGAGTCGTCTTCAACGCTTGTGGAGGAGACATCATGGAATCAACGTCTCAAGATCAACAGTCAATCTCAGACTGATACAACATGGCTACCGAGCACGATGATTGGTTAGATGTCCACGCCTGACGGTTAGCCACGGGGAAGTCTCGTCTCCTTTGGGCCAGGCAGCACAGGACGCTTCAACTGGGACATTGGCAACACGTTATCTTCATGGACGAAAGCCGGTTCATCCTTGAACGTAGAGATGGGAGACAGTGAGTTCGTCGGTTAGCTGGGGAAAGCCTTCGGGATGACTGTGTCCACGAGACAACACAAGGTGGAGGAGACCCAGCGATGGTCTGGGCCAGAATCCATTACGGAGGAAAAACGCCACTAGTGGTGCCGGATGGCACCACTAGTGACGTTTACTTATCTAGTGAACACCGCTGTCTACAGGGAGATATTGGAGTTTCACTGCCTTCCATATGAAAGACGTGTATGGGTTTAATTTCCGACTGCAGGATGATAACGCTGGACCGCACTGGGCAGCTGTAGTTAGAGAATTCCTTGAACGTAGGGATGGGAGACAGTGAGTTCGTCGGTTAGCTGGGGAAAGCCTTCTGGATGACTGTGTCCACGAGACAACACAAGGTGGAGGAGACCCAGCGATGGTCTGGGCCAGAATCCATTACGGAGGAAAAACGCCACTAGTGGTGCCGGATGGCACCACTAGTGGCGTTTACTTATCTAGTGAACACCGCTGTCTACAGGGAGATATTGGAGTTTCACTGCCTTCCATATGAAAGACATGTGTATGGGTTTAATTTCCAACTGCAGGATGATAACGCTAGACCGCACTGGGCAGCTGTAGTTAGAGAATTCCTATAG
This sequence comes from Diadema setosum, assembly GCF_964275005.1. Taxonomy (NCBI): domain Eukaryota; kingdom Metazoa; phylum Echinodermata; class Echinoidea; order Diadematoida; family Diadematidae; genus Diadema; species Diadema setosum. Next base: position 817,982 of record NC_092698.1, on the reverse strand, counting down.
AGGCAGAGGGGGTTGAGCAGTTGCCATGGCCAACTTGTTCGCCAGATATGAACCCCACAGAACATGCACGGATGCCCTAGGCCGAGCCATCAACGGCAGGGAGGTCATTCCTCAAAATCTGCAGGAGTTGACAGCTGCGTTGAGGGAAGAGTGGGAAGCCATACCTGTCGACGTCAGCAACAACCTGGTGGACAGCCTGCCACAACGCCTACGCACTCTGATTCGTGCTAGGGGTGGATATACCCGGGTGGGCATACCCGATATTAGTGAAATCTTAAGAACAATGACTAAAAATGCAATATTTGATGTGAACTTGTCAATGGAATCACAAAAAAAGAGTCATCTGGAAAATTGAATGACGTTTAAAACAAATATTCTGTTGATAAAGTTTCTTTGTAATATCATCAATTTTGTTTCATGCCCGTAGTTTTAAATAATTTAGACTTATACTTGTTAAAATCACTGTGAAAGTATATAAGTAGCATGATAACAAAGTTAAGTGATTGACATACATCAAACATATTATTTTCCAAGCACATTGTAATAGATATGGGGTTAAAATTTGAGAGAAAAAATATTCCACCTTTATGACCAACAGTGTATTATAATTTCCCTTTTGTAGAGATCCGTCTTGGTTACCAAACAGTGACTAAGAGAAACAGTTTCTGTATTTGTTCACGAATTTTATACCATGAATTTGCGGGAAGAAACCTAATGTCTTAAATGGAAATTACAAAAAATGTATGTCTTCGTATAATTTTGCGCACAGAGCAAATGAGAATGAAAGCTATTAAAGACATGATAAATCTTTGATAGGTGCAATAAGATATACCCTATAACGACATCGTGTAAATCAGGGCCTACAGGAATAGATTACGTAACTGAAAAAGTCCAAATTCCAAATTATGTGAGTAAGATTTCATTGCTCAAATCGTAATTGCAACTCTAGGGAGGTTAGATAGTTATTTGACGAGCAGTCTGTCGGAAGTGCACTGTTAGAGATGAATGCACCCCCTTAGACTGTTTGATAATGCCCCAGTCACATAGACATCACGGATCACCCCGGACCACCCCGGATCTGATCCGGGGAGAGATCCGTGTTGACGCCGGGAGGCCAACACGGCAACTTTTGGAGGTCAAAAACATCCGGCGTCATCCGGGGATTGCCGTGTTGGCAGAGCAATCCGGGGTGGTCCGTGTGGCTGCTGTGTAGCTGCCGTGTTGATCCGTGTAGATGCCGTGTTTGTCCGTGTAGACGCTGCGCTCTTCCGGCCTTATCCGTGTAGCTGCCGTGTTGATACCGTGTGTACAGTCATACTAAAATCCCAGATCTCCCCGGATCACCGTGTAAATCCTTGAGTATCCGTGTTTATATGTGACTGGGGCATAACGGCCTTTGGTTATGCATCATTCAAGTATTCCATTCATAGTCATTGCCGCAAAATGAAAAACTTGGTATTTGTAAGGCATGAACACTATGGTGTTACGACCACAATCACTCTGAGAATGATCGCACAAAAAAAAAAAAAAAAAAACCATCAACTAATGTTCAGGCGGTTTATTAACAGTGATATTGTGGGTACAGACTCGTAATCGGTTTTCACATCAGTACAATAATGATCAATAGAAACAATTACAAATCAGTAATAGAATCACTTACATATTATGTTATCAAGTAGTCCTTTGAAAATGTTCAGATACGATGTTCGATGCACCGATGAATGATCCTTGACGCACCGATGAATGATTCCTCCGACGTAACTCCAAAGGCACAGGTTGCATTAATCCACAGTATAAATCCGGGGTAAAATCCACGATAGATGTCCACGGTATAATGTTCACAGCGAAACGTGTAAAATCCAGACGTTATGACGACCACGTCCAGTTGATGCGTTGAATGATGATTCACTTAATAATGTCCAGCGAGGAATCCAGCCCGTCACAGCTTTGCCGTAATAATGTCCGTTGACACTAAAATATGGAGTCTATCTCCAATGTAGGCAAATTAATTCTCTGCAGGCAAAATGTCTCCCAGGCCTTATCTCCACAAACACAGTTTGTATAGCAAGTCAGCAGGTAACACAGGACTGACTATAACAAGTCGCTTCAGAGCCAGAAGTGACGTAACTCTCAGAGCAGAGGTGTTGGGTACTCTGCCTACTGCAGAATTTCTCCTGCTTATATACTATCCATTCACCCCTTTCTAGTACATTCTGTAATTTTCTCCAACCTGGGGCCACATACCTGAACATACTAGCAAGTCCAAATTCCAGGAATCCTGGATGACTCACTGCCTAACTATGTGCATAACATCATTGCCAAAATTAACTACCAATCACATTGGGCTACAGGGATAGTGCCTCACTCAGCCAAGTATGTTAGCACTTCCTAGAATTTTCTGGAATGGGTTAAATCATTCTAGATTGAATGAGCTATAATGTATTTCCTGTCACATGCATACATGTACTGTAGCTCTACATTATATACCACATAGAAAATTCTTCACTGATCTGGTCAGCCTGTATGTACTATATCTATATCATATAGAATGTTCTCCATTATTCTGGTCCACCTGTGTACATACACATTAAAACAACCATGCATACAGCCTTGATACATGTACATAACTACTTGTGTGTACATTTGTGACAATGGCCAAGCCTCCCCTTGCAAAACTTGGAGGGAAGGGACTTCTGACATGCTTTACAAAGATCCCCATTTCTCGAATGGGGTTTCTGCAGGATGTAGGTATTACTTGATAGTTTCATACCCTGAAATTGCATACTGATTGATTCACTGCTTTTAAGGTTATCGTTGCAATAAATACGAATGTATTTTTTTTTTTTCATTTACATACTGTACTAACTAGGACACCAAGGTGAGTGGGTGAGTATTTCCGATGTTGCCAAAAATCAATAAGTCTTTCTTTTCCTTGCACTTTGGGCATAGCTTCACCGCCAATCCAAACATGCCCTGTCGTTAAGGGCTTCTAATTGCCGACAACCGAGTGTATACACGCAATTATTTCCTCTTGACATTATCGAAGATTGGCTGCGTGATTGAGAGTATCCATAACCGTAAGCAAATCGTCTCAAGTGGCATCCGCTTTAATTTCACCGAGGGACCGGAATGAAAAACATTTTTAACCCTCTTCAAACATTTACGTGTCATAAAAATCACAATTTATTATTGATTGATGGATGAATTGACCTGGGAGGTTTTGATTTCTCTCTTTCTCTCTGAAGTGTGTCTGCCTAAAGTCTGTGTTGACGATAGGATAATTATGTCCATCTTTAGTTTTATGTTAGAGCAAATTTTAACCAAGTCTTCATCACCTCCGCGCAGACCTTGAAACAATCGTAGACAGCTTCGATCATTATCTGGTGAATACAAACTACTTCGTATTGCAATCATTTAGGAAAAATTATAGGGCCTACAGAACAATTGAACTTGCTCATTAAATAAGATCATTTCAAAGACATGAGAGATGATAAAGCAGGACTTCGAGTGGGTTCAGCAATGTTCAGGCCATTAAAGGTATTGTTTACCATTGGGAGCACTGATTTAAAATGTTCGAGTTATCACATTTGATGCATATGCGTGGGTGAGTTGCAGCACAAAATATCCTACCATATATATATATATATATATATATATATATTGCAATAAAGCCTAAAATATAAGGATATATCACTATTTTTCTCAGTAAACCATAACGGTAGACGGTTAAGTCTAGAAACAAATTTATCATAACTATTGTTCACATTTTGTATATTTAACATTATACTGATTATCATTTTTACATTGGTAATTTTTATCCCTAACTCACATTTCAGAACTATTTTGCACTGAAACTGGGTTTTTGTTTCATCTGCAAATGGTGACAATGCCTTTGATAAGACGACAGTAACACAGGCACTTACGCACTACGACTTCCCCAAGAAACAAAAATGCCAAAGAGAGATAGAACCAAGGTTTAACATTTCTGTAACCAAGGTAACTTGTTACTGACACGGTAACGGAAATTTGTTCGTTTTTTACGATAATTCCACAGTTTTGGAAAACATCATGGATCTTGGTCATTTTTGCATACTAATAACATCTGATACAATTCAGATATTACTATAGGTAAGAAAGCACTTTGCGACTACATTCGTCAAATGTTCACGATGTCGAGTAATTTAATGGAAAGTATATATCCTTGAACACTGAATCCAGACAAGACAACACCGATCTCGAATCAGCTGTACGACTCCCTTAGAAACAAGCAAGCAAACAAACAAACAAACAAACAAAAATGTCACGGAGAGATAGAAACAAGGCTTGGAATCTCTGTAAGTTGTTGCTCACACACTAACACTGACTAGGCAAATTTGTTCGTTTTTTTAACATAATTCCACACTTAGGGAGCGAATGTAATGGACCTTGGGGATTTCCTGACAATAGTAACATTCGATATGAATCAGATATTTCTGTAGATAAGAAAGCACTTAGCGATTGCGTTGGTCAAGCGTTCAAAATGTCAAGTAAAAAAATGGAAACAATATCCTTGAACACTGAATTCAGACAAGACAACATCGACTGAGAATCAGCTGCAAGAAAAGTGGTGACTTTATTTTGTCATCAACATCAAAATTTAAAATGTAAAATACCCGTTTGGGGTTGAATAATTTCGATTCGCACACAATGTAACAATGATAGTACTACTCATCAATTGTAGAATAGTGTTCAAGGATGATTTTCTTTTCGGATAACGAAAGAAAAAAAAAGTCTGATACACAGGATCCAAATCTTTCTGTAAAAGTCATAATGTTATATTCTTAGTTTTGTTCTACAAGGTGGTCATTTTTTAACAAATCTGCTCAAGTTAATCTTGCCTGTGCTCTTTCATAACATTAAATTTTCCTACGGCAAATTCAATGAATCGTATTTTTTGAACTTTTGTTTTACTCTTAATGTCTTTCACGTAAATCGTCATGTTTGGTCTTTCTTGACCAAGAGTTAATTGTTGATGTACAGTCATCCTCCTTTCGACAATCTTGTAAATTCAGTCTAACTCTAGTCTTTCAATTCTGTTTTCAAATCCCTTAAGAAATGACCTTGAAAGCTTCACTCACATCAGCACGTCAAAGCACTACATCGATTGTACGATTTCTTTCTATCTTTTCGTCTTTTCTGGAGGCAAGAAGGAGGCAAGATCCGAGATCTCGTGTTTGTTCCTTCTTGCACCAAAGAAGTCAAGCAAGCAAAATATGGCATCACGCCTTCTCTGCCTCATTATAAAACCAGAAAAGAAGTGGAGATGAGGTGAGATCCCAGAACTTGCCCCTCGCTATCTCAGACACGACATGCCGAGAAAACTCGCCTTCTCGCAACCGAGATGTCGAAGAGATGAGATTATCTCATCTCGGCTTTTCGCCTCCTCGCACCTGAAAAGGCGATGAAAGTGAGGCTCGTTGGTACAGTGGCTCACTTTGTATTTACTTAGTTAACACATGCATCAGATACCAGCATTTTGCTAATTGAATTTCAATAAACTGTTGGCAGGTGGTTTGGTTGACCCAAAGTTACGTAGATCGAATACCGTGTTTCTATACAATTATTAATGTACTCTAAACGGGACAACGTGAAAGAAATGAATGATATATAGACGCACTCTATATCATAAAGAATATAATAAATTTGAATGATGATTACAAGGATGATTACAAACAGTCATATGTCAACATCTGTCGATTGAATTTTGATTGAAGCGCATACATTTCTTCAAATCAGTCTTCCCACACCATTAATTACAACATTAGACGATGCCTGCAAAGTCTGCGAAAGGTGTGTAAAAAATAGGTTCCCTGATTCGAGTTTGAGTAAGACTAGCGGGGGGAATTAAAGCACTCTCCCCTCTGTAAACCCATGTCTTTCATATTCGAATATGAAATAGTTTGAGAGTCACAGCCACATGTACGAGGAATACACCACTTCCCTTGTACTAAGAGCAGTGAAATGCTGCTGTCGACTTCACACACGTTATGGAACATCGATGTCTGAAACCAACCAGGTGACTGGAACCACAAGCGACAGGCACATAAATAAAAAAAGAAAGAAAGAAGGAGATACATGGTATCTGCGAAGGTGCAGATGAAGATGTCAATGAAAAAAAAAAAGAGATATAAAACAAGGTCAAGTCTACATTGACATCACAGTAACTTAAAGCAATCCAAAACAAAAACTTCTGGTAATAAGAAGAATTCATTAAACTCAATAGTCATCGATCAACAAAATATTCAATTCAGTCTACACAAGTTTTTTTCTTTTCTTTTCTTTTTTTTTTTACATAAAACCCACAATTGTTAGCACATACTTATTTTTAGAGGGACAGGTTACAGGAACACCTCCAAACGACAAGGTGTCATAAAAACCACGTGACAAACTTTCGCACACGCCACTTGAGTAGGTCACGTGATGCACGGTTGAAAGGTTGGCCTTCGACGGTATAAAAACGGGAGAATCAGATGAGCCAACTTCACCCCGTCACAGCTCAGCAAGGCCCGGACCAGCTCCTTCCCTTCACTTCTATCTTCACTTTGTAAGTTGATAGATATTCTTTGACAGGAATAGTTCTTGCAGAGATTAAGACTTATTAGCTTTTAATCAGCGTTCCCTCTCCTATTACTTTATAAATATTGCATTCAAAGAATTACGTTTATTTGGCGCTTTGCTTAATTCCTTGTCGAGATCATCATTGTCGAGTATTCTTTGCTTGTGTACTTAAAAGCAAATTTTCTTTGGCAAATATATATTACACTTATGTATGATATAGGTATACACATGATAATGGTAATGGATCATGTAGCAGATCCGTTGTGAAGGAAATCAGGATTCGGGGATTATCCGCAGCGTCAAATGGCTTTATTCGTATCAAAGTTCAATTATCACTAGAGTTACTCTGTGAAGTTATTTATTGTACAACTATAAATTGCATACAGATGTAAATACGGTTTTTTTTTTCTTTTTTTGTTTGGTTGTTGTTGTTGTTTTGTTGTTGTTTTTTTGTGTTTTTTTTTTTTTGGGGGGGGGGGGTCACTGCCTTCTGAATCGCAAGAATGACCATTTATGTAGGCTGTCCGAAACAACTTCATTTTTGTCATTATTTACAAAATATCATTTAAGAACCATTGAGAATTTAACTTTAAGAGAAATAAATATCATCTCTGCTACAGATGAACTGTATTTGCTAACATTAATGTAACTTCGTTGCTAACCTTTCTTTTACTGCAAGTAAAATTATTCTGGGCTTATAGTAAGACCTTGATGTGATATTTATTTTCAGCGTGGTTTGGTTCCTGACTACACCAACTCCAGACACCTACAATGGCCAACTTTTCAGGAAAATGGGTTTTTGACCACGGTGAAAACATGCAGGCCCTGGTCGACAAGCTGAACATCGATCCCGCCAAGATCCCGAAGGACAAGAGTACGACCACGGACATCGAGCAGAATGGTGACACCTTCCACATCGTGTCTGTAGGAGGAGGCAGGAAACGCGATGTAAGTTTTTTTTTTTTTTTAATTGTTTCTTTGTTTACGAGTATATCATTGGCTTGCCAGTGTATAATGTATCTTATACAATCATGTGTACTCATCACATCTATCAGGTTCATATCTTGATACCCCGGAATGCTTGCCAAGATTATTGTAACCTTGCTACGCAGTGAAAGAAGCTATCATGACAGAACAATAATTTTGACAAAGCAGAAAAAAGCACACAAATAACAATACTACATATTGGCAAAATCAACTAAGTTGCTCTCGTAGCATGTCTTGTATTGAAGTTAATTTCACAGATAACATTTTGGAATTTTTTCGTTTTTGTTTTTCGGCTTACTCGAATTTTGTAACAAAAATTTACTCCTTGCAAGCTCAACCACTAATGCGTCAAAAGAGCATCTTACAAAACTCATACCTGGAGGAAATAATAATAAGAATGCTTCATCTCACCCATAATCTTGCAATACAGTAAACTGTTTTTTTATCACTCTCCTCAACCTTGATCTCATAACGACAGATCTCACAGTGAACCGCTCAGGTTTTCAGATAATACCGAGATGTCGTCACTATCCTAAAATCTTGCTATTAATTACGTTAAATCTAAAACAGTACTCGGCAGGACCTTAACATTCATCTTTCATACATTGGGAATTTGCTTGCTATATATCAGAAATAATGTACGAAGACACTTGAGTTATTTTGCACGACGTCGAGGCTTCATTGAATAGTAGCCCTACACGTGGACAGTGACGAGTTACTACGTGTTATTCTATTATGAAATAATACTCCTGTAAGGAACTCACTCTAGGACTCACTTAATGGGAAAAGATGGCTAGTGAGAGAATACGACTAGAAGACTGGGCACAACCGGTATTCATTCTTTTGCACAATGTGTTTCGATGTACAGTTTCCTTTGAATAAATGATGCATTGATGGTTAAACGCACAGCCAGCGCTGACAGCAGATTGATTCTGGATTCACGTGACAGCTCGTCATAATACATCTACTGGGGAGTGATTCATAAAGCTGTTCGTAAAGTTACGAACAACTTACGAGCGATTGGTGATCAGTTGCGATGTGCTATACTTACTAGAATTTCAATAATTCACCACAAGAACTGATCACCAGTCGCTCGTAATTCATTCGTAACTTTACGAACAACTTTATGAAACAGGGCCCTGTACATTGTGCAGGATCAACTGTTGTGTTTTACGTATTGGTTAAAGTCCCGAATACTGAACACTTAGCGAGAATACGACGCTGTCCCTTTTATTATATTCTCTACTCAGTGGCCATTTCACTTTCTTAATATCGTCTGTGTTAAGTATAAACTAACAAGCGCTGTTCATGTTTACTCATTGTATTTCAATGAGATGTTGGGTTGCCTAACTTACAACTTCATATACATCATGTTGCGTGTTTCTACAAATTGAACGTTACAAGCCGCACACACAACCTTTTTTTCCCCAAAAATCCGTGCCTCTTTACTGTACACTTTTCGTGTCTTTTTGTAACCTAAATGAAAGCTCTGGAACGACAACGGAAACTTAAAAAAAGAAATCTTAAGTTTTGTGCCAAACAAAAAGAAATGTCGAGAGATCTGAGTGTTTAAGTTTCAAAAACCTAGTTGTGATCTGATGTTCCTCGCCAGGTCACTTTTACGATCGGCAAACCCTTCGTCGACGCCGACATCTTGGAGCTCCGAGGCAAGGAGATCACAGTGACGCCATCGTGGGACGGGGCCAAGCTTCGACTGACCGGACCTAAGGGAGTCAACGGGGCGACGAGGGAGATCGTCGGGGGACAGATGGTGATCACCTACGATTGGGAGGGCGTGACATCAAAACGGTTCTACAACAAGGCGTAAAGTGACCAGCAGAGCGATGGCTCTCCAACACAACCTACCTTTGCCGGCCTTTCAGGGCTAGTTCAACTCTTTTTCAACCCATTTACACTTTAGCAATACCACTCTCTGTTACTATCTCTCGTTAAGACAGTACATCGCCTGTATAATGCATTAGATATCTCTTTCTTTTGTGTTCAATTAAAGAGTCGTGATACCGGAGGATTAAAATGTATTCGTCTGAGGGCGAAATAATCCAAAACTTAATCCACTCATGGGATTGCAGAATCAATCCTTTTCACACATACCTTGGTTTTTAAGCATGCTCAGTCTTTCGCCACTTTTCCAAGATTAAACAAAGCTGCATTCTCATTCATAAAGCAGTGGATTGTCTTCTGGTTTTTCCCCAAAGCAGTGATACGATAATTAGGATGAGGTAGACGTGAACGTCAAAAGACAAATAGAGTGTCCGTTAGACCAAAAATAATATTTCTTTTTCTCACCTTGTTATCGGTATCAATATAAATTGTCTTTTAAGATAGCGCCGCACACTTACAAAACCCACAGATACAAGCATACTCTGCAGAAAGGCATGTTTCTCTGTTCAAACGTTCGCACAGCGTATCATACTCTCAGCCCGCTGCTCCGAACTCATACCCTCATACGAAGAATGCCTTGTTCGAAATAAAACATACCTGAACTTACTTGCATCGGACTGTTTTATTGATTAATGTTCGTGTTTCACAAAGGTGTGGAGTGATCATGACTTTATTTTATCTTTAATTCACTTGTCTTTGTGTCATCAAGCTCCAAGTATTAATCAAAGCCTGATTTATTTTCTCTGATTTTTTTTTTCTCTTGCTCATAGCATTCGAATTTTCTCTAGTAGGTGGTTCTATTAGCAACATAATTACATCTAACGCATACATGTGGCGAGACACTGAAAACATACTTTATGTATATCTTGTTTTTTGTTCAAGGAATGACAGTCACATATATAGGTGTGCTTCACACGAGGTCTCAGCATATTTCACGTCATCTGAAATTGAAACTCAACAATGTAAACCCTGGTCATAGGAAGAGTACTGCCTAAACCTGAGACAGCTTCAAACGAACAGAACGAATGATTACTCTACTATAGTCAAGATAGTTCCTGTTTGTATTAATGGTGTATGACAAATCACGATTAAGCTACACAAAATTCCAAGGTAATCGTCCCATTTGATACTGAAGGAGGGTATGTTGGGGCATGGGGCATAAAAACATATAACTATGTAAAGAGAGAGAGGGGGGGGGGTGGATGATGTAAGGAAGGGAGAGGGAGCTAAGAGAATGGCAGTATGTGTTTGTTGGTTTGCGTGTGTGTGTGTGTGTGTGTGTGTGTGTGTGTGTGGATGTGTGTATGTATGTCTGGTTTGCTGTCTCCCCTACTGATTATCATAGCGCAGGTTAATATTGAGAAAGAATATACAATATCATATTACAATAATATGAATGTGTACCAAGTCGTCGCAACGCACATTGAACATTATTTCGTCAAAAATGTCAAAAACAACAACAACAACAACAACAATGAACAACACGTACAAATACAGAGATGTGACGCATCGCCAGAGCAATTTCAATAATTTAGAGGGGTGGTCTCATTGCGTGAGCTCAGTGTTGAATGGAAATCTGCAAAGAGGACACTATTTAAAAGCATAATTTACCATTTGCAAATGAAACAAAATCCAGCATTAGTGCTTCAAAATAGCTCTAAAATGTGAGTTAGGGATAGAAACAACCAATGTAAAAATTTGATCCAGTATAATCAATGTTAAGTATTGTTAAATATAAAAAAAAAATGTGAACTGTAGCTATGATAAAAATGCTTAAAGACTAACTACAGTTATGGTTGAATGAGAAAAATGGTGATATCTCGTTATATTTTAGGCTTTATTTAAAAAATTTTATAGGTTAGGATGTTTTGCGATACAACAGACCTATTATGCATCAAAATAATGTGATATCTTGAACATTTTTCAGATCTCTGCTCCCAAAGGTAAACAGGACCTTCAACAACGTTCCCCCTTCCCGATTCCGCCCCCATGCTACCATGGGTCTATATTGTATCACAATGATGCTGCCAAGGTCACTAAAGTTTGCTTATAATGACAATTAGGTCTGAAAATAAACACTAAACTTCAAAAAGAGGATAGTGGAAATCTTTGAGTGACAGGTGATGATATTCGACAACATTCTTATGTTGCTCTACTTGTAATGAATCTTCCACAATGTTGTCTGTTTTTAGTCTATCTATCAGAGGGAAATTGTACAACGCAGTTTCACAGCGAAGTCAGCTAATATTTAGGGTACCGTTGAGTGTATCAGTTAGTTCTCGTACTTTTTCCCTTTTCGTATCTTGGATCGATTACTCGGGAAAAAATTCCAGACCATTTAAAGAATTCTGAATGTCAATTACGTCATACATATTCTATTTAAAGGCATTATTTACCATTTGCAGATGAAACAAAAAACCTAGCTTTCGTGCTTCAAAATAGTTCTTAAAAACATTGTAAAATGTGAGCGAGGTATAGAAACATCCCATGTAAAACTTTTAATCATTATAATCAATGTTAAGTATTGTTAAATATGCAAAATAAGAACAATAGTTACAATAAAATTTGTTTGTAGACTAAACCGTCTATTCTTATGGATCAGTGAGAAAAATAGTGAGAATCAGTGAGAAAAATTTCAGGCTTCATTACGATTTTTTTTTTATATGGCAGGATGTTTTGTGACAAAATGTGATAACTCGAACATTTTATGAAATCATTATTCCCATTAGTAAACACTACCTTTAACGTACTCAGCTAACTTCGATAACTCACCACAATTCACCAAAGAAGCTCAATTTAGCGTTGTAAGCATACGAGAAGTATGGGGAACATTATAAACAACAAACATCTGACAAAATGAATTTATTGTCGAATATGTAAAATTACAATGAATACAATCGTTTAACATATTAAGAACTCATTCTCACTTTCATACAACACGTGCTTGAAGAGTACAGGGTGATGAAAACAATCATAGATCTTGCGTATGAAACTTTTGGTTATATACAATTTGTATTCTTCTTATTTCATCACACGCGTGCCAAGACTAATCTGCGATGAGAGCTACAGAACAATTTTATGTTATTCCGGTATAGTCCTCAGAAGGAAAAAAAAAACTACGTTAACTCACTGGGAACAATATGTAAAACCCTAAATGTCATTGACCACTTTCCTAGGAACCTATATTCCTGCAGATCAGTCTACCTTTGGATTTATCCATTTCATAGATATATTTATATGCAAATCTTAACCACGAATCTGTCAACCTTCATCCCAAGCTTTACATAAATCATTTCACTTTTCCTGTAAAAAAAACCCACATTTCTTCCCTTCCAAAGCCCGAATATCTTCTCTCACCTTCTTTAAGTAATATCTGAAGTATAGGTAAGCACTCAAACATCTTATTTAGATTGTAGTAAAAAGTCGAGTTTCCTTGACAACAGAGTAGCTCACGGGCCAATTCAGTTTTGTATGCATAATCAACACTTTCCCACGGAATCGTATGACTTTAGCCATGCCTAAAGCTCAAGTAACATTTAAGTGTGACCATGCATTACAAAAGAGTGGAAACCGCACGAACTGATTTACCAGGTACCCGAGAATCAATTACATTGTGATTTAACTTTGCTGATTCGATGTTTTCAGTGGGGTTCTGACATGTCTGACAAAACCCTTTTCATTTTACCAGCATTCCATTCGACGTAGGTCGTGATTAATTTTCAACAACGATAACAACAACAACTAATCAGTTTCTTCCAAAGTTTTGTTTTCTCTTCTTACTTTACCCCACATGAGATTAATTTTGTAAAAATTTACAAGAAATCTTTTAGATGTTTAACAAATCAGTCAGTGTTGATACTTTGATATAGTCGTATAAATAGAATGTTATTAATAAATATACACAGTTTTGGCGGGTTAATCTAATAATCCCTTCACCGTGGTGGCCATTGACTCTAAACCATTTTTGGTCACACAATGAAGCATCACTTAGAAAGACCCTTAAGTTTCAAGTCTCTTTCCTGAATGGTACTGGTGGCAGGATTCTTATATGTTTATTTCCTGTCTCACATTCATGTGAGTCTGGCCTATCCACCCTTAATGAGTCCCATATCAGTTCAGATATGAGAACGTATTCTTTTAGAATTTAATTTTTGTCAATTTGTGTTGTTTTTGTAGGGTCACAAATAAACTCTACAATCTAAATTCAAAATTCAAATTCAAATGACATTCAAATGACATAACATACATCACTCTTTCTTCAGTGATAGAAATCGTATCAAGAAAACAAAGTGAGTTTAACAGAGTAAAACAGTACTTGTATACTTACAGTAAAGATACATTATAATGCCTGAAGTAAATTGAAACAAAGTGAAATATTAACGTACACAAGGCGAAAAACGAGGGACCCACTGAAAAGACAAAGCTTGTAGAGTGTGGGCCCCTTGGGAGAGAAAGAATCAGTGAAGATATTGGTAACAATCGGCATCAGAACAGCAACAAAAATGTCTAAAGGAACAACAGCGAAAATAATTGTAACAGCAGAAAAAAGAATAAATAGATTTTTTTTTAAATTGACAAAATAGAACTGGAAATGGAAGCTCACAAAGAGTCAGACAGAAAAGAAAAAAACATATAAATCACCGTGGGAAGTAGTAAAGTGCATCCACTTTCCGAATACCAACCCCAAAACTAAAACCTGTCTGAAGTTTTAGAAATTCCAGCTGCAGATATCAAATAGATGACATTAGTATAGAAAATTTAATGCAAAGACAGAATTAAATGATCAACTCCTGAACATGATAAATGTATTCTATGAGCTAGTTCATGATGTACTCATGTGCTACCTTGAATGCAGTCACCAGGGCACGCTTCCCTAAGAGCATTTTACCTCACCAAGCCCCTCCCCCTAACTCACACCTGTGTGTGATAGCAAACCTTTATTTCCTTGAAGCAGTCAACTTTGTAGTGTACCAGAGCGCCAGCAAGCAATGGGCTTGCGCGCCTGTATATCTGGTAGGTTGTAAAGTCTAAGGCAAAAGCTTATCGGCCCCACAGTATCCCTTATAAGCAACAATCCGGATTTTGAGCTTGAAGTCTGCGACGTTGTCAATACTTCGTACTCACTTCTCCTTTCTCAGTAATAAAAACTAAACTTGCTTGTGGTTTGCCTGATGTTGGCTGGACCAAGCAAACAACCACTGCAGGCTGATTTTAGATTTTATCAACAGTGAAAGAGCAGAAAGTCCCAATCACTCATGATTAAGAAATGACGAATGTCAGAAACGATCATTTATATTAAATTGGTGTTTACGACTTGATGTCATGTGCTGGGTAGTGGGAAGGGGTTATTGTGTTTCTAAGCGTCATCTAAGGTGCATGTAGGCCCCAGAAAAGTGGTGCTTAATCACTTTCAACCCACTGCCTTGGTGACACAAGGAATACGACAAGCTATAAGGACATTTAGACTATTCCGCATAATTGCATAATTCACATGCATCAAAGATGTATTAACATACTTATGTCCATGACTTCATGAAAACAGAAATCTAGTTCAAGTTAATGGCATATCATCAAGGGTTGTTCCTGTCATGTTAACAGTGGTGTTTGATATTTGTTGGTGGTGTAAAGTGTGTATGTGACACCCTCCTACCAAGGTTTCCAGTTATCAAACTGGTGCAGCGTGGTGAGATTTACTGGAATACCATGCTGGAGTTTGTTTCTGCACGAATTGTACCAACCAGAATCTTCCAGTTTAATCATAGTGTTCGGGACATTTTTCATGTACGGTAGCAGTTTGCAGAAGTAATGTAGTTGGAGTCTCGGATATACCTGGACAACCTTGCCTTGTTCCCTCCAATAGAAATAACTATTGTACAGTTTCTCGTCTTCTGCAACGCGCTTAATGTACTTCGCGAGTTCTTCCACAGTATCGAAGTCGCTGATGTGAATGAACGAATTCGGGGGTGCGAGCTTTTCGTAGTCAGCTTTGCTTGGCCCATAGACAACGGGAATGACGTCATTTTCAAGGGACGAATTCCATATCTTCTCTGACAGGTAGTCGTTACATTCCGAGTTCTCCAGTGCCAGATAGAATTTGTAACTTGAAAGCATCTCACTACAGTCAAGGGAAAGGCGCGGTTGGCATTGTAGCTGCCCACAACGACCGTAAGTGTCGACGTCAATGTACTTCTGGAGTTCGGCAACAAACTCGTTCCGTGGCCAGAAAGTCTCCTTACAATTGCTAGCCATCCAGGCAATGAGTTTGGTTTTACCTGCCAGTCTGTTTTTAAGTTTGATGTCGGGCCCTTTTCCAGTGACTGGCTGGTAGTAACCGTACGGCACTGTGATATTAGAATAATAACCATATGTTAGGTCTATGTGAAACTTGAACTTCCCTAGCCTGCTTTGCCAGTAATGCATTCGCATTACGTTCTCCATACTGTAAAAGACCACAAGCTGTCCTGGTGGCGGTTCATAGTTTACAATGGCCTCCAGAGGGCGATTCATGGTGTAGGGCGACAAACCGACTATCACAGCGTCCTTATCTCTGGCTTTGTCCAGGTCACTATCCATAGTGATTTCCAGTCGGTCCCCGCTCGGACACTGGACAGGGCAAGGTTTGGTTTGGGTCTTACTTCCATCCACCCGGACACAATCTACGAGATTCTCCAGCTCGCGCCATGTCAGGATGGCCTCTAGTTTGCTGTGGATATAGAGTCGTTTGGTCTCTCCAGTCCGTTCCCCGTTGCGATTAGGCAACCCAAGACTAAGGTCATCGACCTCATCAAGATCCTGGTGGTTTCGGAGGAAGGTTCCACCGAACGAATAGGTCTGTTTCACCGAGTACGGGGTTATGCCGTGTTGCAGGAGTACAAAGCAGACTGTGATGGAGACGATGAACGCAATAAGAGCGTAGGTCGCGGAGAAACGGCGACACTGCAAATCAAAAGAGAAATAGTAATTGTCATTTGCTTTAGTCATGCAATCTGTTATCCACTTTAAACCATCAGTGATCAAACTCTAAGTTTGCTAGGTCAAAGACAGACTACTGTTTAAGTGATTCTCAATGACGTTTGCAAACATTGACAATGTCTTATATTCCGTGGCACTTTCTAATTATGCTTGACATAGAAGGGAGATATAAGAACGCCAAAGTTATGATCAATTATATTGCCTAAGTGAGTATTTGTAAGGTACACTTGCACATACATTATGCATTATAGTGTTCAATAAAATATACCAAGAATGTTACCAGAAGGCGCTGTTCAATATTGCGTGTTATTATGCCTGCTATTGAAGCTCTGCTATGAGTTCCTTAGAATTTAGAGTTCCAGAACGACTGTCAGTGCCAAAAGATTGTCTCTGTTCTTTGTCTTATACTAAAGCTGATCACCCTGTAAGCGATTTAGGAAGTCACAGAAATTACCGTACGTGCTTGTGTTATGACAGACTCAGTCATGTAAGGTCAGTAGTCATCAATATAACTTAGATTTCAAAGGTAATTAAATCGTTCAAAAACGTAAATAAGCGTACCAGTAACCTTCTGCAGCGTGGCATACTGTCCCTGTCATGCATTCCTCTTGGCCTCTGTGTAAATGACGATGAAGTAGTCCTCAGCCCTGGAAGAGGAATGGCGAAGTAAGGCGGATGAGAACAATTTGACATAAAGGTAACAAAAGATAAACTCCTCTCCATCTCAGCCTGACATGATAAATAAAGGAAGGTTAAACAAATTTGCAAAGACGTTTTTGATAAATTTTAACAAAAGTTGATGATAAAAAATTCAACAGTTGAATATTAAGTTCTTCTCCTTGATTTGAGTTTGATTGAAATTTAAATAAGATAACAATGCCAACCAAGACGACATGAAAAGATAGACTTTATGACGTCATCACCTGATGCATTTGAGTATTCCTTCCTTTAAACTACTATTGATCTGTGCCGGCCACAAAGAAACGTTGTTAGCGCTATATAACAGCACACTAACAGTACCGATAGTGCGATAGCGATGTTTTGGCTGCGCAGAGCGTGATGTTAGTCGAATTCACTAACAGCGCTGTTAGCCTACTCTCTAACAGTGCCATGAGTTACTGTGCTGCTAGCTTGTGTACGAACGCTTGTGATATTTTTCTCAGAGTTTAAGCACAGCAATACTATCGCCTGAAACACACGAACATTCGTAAATTTGCACTGGATTTTTTTTTTTCCGCAAACATTTGGGTAAGCTGGACCCGACACTTCGTAAATAATAGGGGTCTGATTCTCAAACGCTCCACCCGACGCTTCGTATATTAGGACATGTAATCTACGAAAGGTCGTGTAACGCGACCACCCGACACGGACACGATCACCCGATGGAACGAAGTACTTAGTAAGCCCCCACTAACAGCGTTTCTGTGTGGCCGGTATACTGTTTGTTTGATAACGGTTTTACTCTGTTCATTACAGTTAGCTAAACTAGAGTGAAATTCCTTTTTAATGTTCTGCATTGTACTGTTCGGCACAGATGACAAAGTGTAATTTTCTTACTTTATTTTAGTGATAATTTTTATAACATGTCATGGGAGTAAATCCTCCAAGCAACGACGCCAAAGAGAACATTCTCTCTGCTTTCGAAATTATTAAAAATGTGTGAAATCATATACATAGTTGTAGATTACATTCCTAAGATGAATCACTCTTTTTATAGTCATAGTTTTCATAACCTTTGAAGGAAATAATGATTCACACAATTTTTGTTCAAAGGAAATAAGAAAGAAAAAGAATAGCAAAAAATAAAACTGTACAAAATAATGTTAACTAACCAAACAGAATTTGAATTCCTGAATGTAGGTTCAGCATGGGAACTTGATGTGAAGTAATTGTCAGTGAATTAGTTTTGGATATCTGTATATGTATGTGTGTGTGTGTGTGTGTGTGCCGTGTGCATGTGTGTGTGTTTAAGTGCGTGTTTGTGTGTATGCTGTGTTTATGTGTGTGAGAGATATTGTAGCGACATTACAGCCTTAGCAACTGTTGAGAGAAATCATGGTGCAGCCTGTGAGGTGTAGGCCTATTGTATCAAAGGATCTTTCTAAGAAGTAATTCTTGAGCTCCTATCAACACTATAGCTTTGGATTCATGAGTTCTGATACGTTAGTGAGGGTGCTTTTGGTTGTTTCCACAATAATTATCATGTTGAAATCTCCATGATAGGGATATACTCAATTTGAAACAAACCACGTGTGCTAGTCTGGACTGCAAACCTAAGAAGACAGTCACATCAGGGAGGTGGAAGAGCTTCCACCTCCCTGGTCTCATATACAGAGACAGATCGATACTACGTGTAGTCGTGTACTCATCATCAGCGTGCTGTGGCACACGCGTCTTTATAGCATTACTAATACTCGCCCCTGCAACTAATGATGCAATAACTACTGATCACGTAGACAAGTCCGAGGAGCTTTACGTGCAGCTATTATTATGCTGAAAACAATGCACTGTTGTATTCTAGTCTCAATTTCAGACCACTAAAAGATTATAATGCCCATCTCCACTGTTCTATACTTGCATCGATCAGTCTAAAGGTGTGAGAACTCACAAAGATTCTCTTCACTCCGTCTGATATATATATATATATATGTATATATATGTATATATATATATATATATATATATATATATACTTTACTATATTACAGGTATATGAGAACACTAATAAACATTCAGGACAAATTCTGGCATTTACACCACTTAAACTCCAGCAAGTGTGGATTTTGGTGCCGTTCATCACGAGTTGAGATAATGCTGGAAATCAGAACGACAGCAACAAGCAAAACAACGTCAGTGCCGTCTCTTCTGAATCAAGCAAGCATCCAAATATACATGTATTTGATGAAAGACCGCACTCTTACTTGTATAAAGAACATGCGGCCAGCTTACGGATATTGATGCACACTCACACACACACACACACACGCACAAAAAAAAAAAAACACTTCACAATACTTGTTTCACCTGACCCTCGGATATAATTAACAAATTGAGATTTTGGTCAGGGCAAACATAAAAAAAGTTGTTGTCTCATACATACCTTATATTTGCCCTCTCCGTATGATGTTGTCACAACGATGGTTAACAGGAACAATAAAGATTCCGTTCATCACACTGTGGGCCGTGTACACGTACTACAAAATGGAGTCACCGTGTCACAAATCCCGTGTAACAACCAACCTCCGTATCGGTAGCTTCGAGATACCAGACGCGTCCAAGCGTGGTGAGAGAGAGACTCTCTATGCCATTTCACCTAAGCCTCATTCAAAGGAAAATAATAGGGGTGCAGGTGTAGAGTTTTCCCTCCGCCCCCCCCCCCATACGTAGTACATACATACACACACACACACACACGCACACACACACACACACACACTCTCTCTCTCTGTCTATCTGTCTGTATTATTTTTTTTTTCTGCACACCCATACTTCTGTCCATGTAAATCTGGTAACAACTTTTTATTCCGATGGTTTGTTGTTTCAGATATTCATATTGCTACAAATGAAGTTTGTTAATGCAAGGAGAAAGTTTATCAGTTCGAAAAAGGAATGTGGGTTTGCTAATCCAAAAATGAAATAGGTTTGTTAGGAATGAGATTCGTTAATGCGAAAATGAACTTTTTCGTAACTCCAGATATAAATGCATCAACTTTAAGTTTATACCGTGTTGTAATAAAAAAAAAGAAATCATAAATAAGTGTAGGCTATGATGCATTTTATAGTTAATATATGGATATTTCGGGATATTTTAGTTTATATATGCATATTTTGGGATATTTTAGTTTTATATAGGGCCCATATATTTTGGGACAGCTAGATATATTTGGGGGTTTTTCAATCACATTTCTAAATATGTTATTTTTGGTTATCATCAGTCATATGAAATTGTCTTATTGATGTTTTGTAGCTTTATTGGAGGAAAAGTGAGATATGGAGGGGGCAAACCCGTCGCCAGAGTATTTTTAGTTATTTCCTTTTTAGTTCTGTTTGTTTTCAAAAGTGTGTAGTGCGTCATCATTGTGTATGTTATATTATAGAACATTGCTCAACCTATTGATTTGTGTAATGACGATATTTTCTCACGCATTTTTATCACACGTGTAAATGCTATATTTTTAACTGTCTGAAGGTGTGAATTTGCCTGTACATAGTATTTGTAATGTTATAGGCAATTTAGCCCCTGGGCTACGAGGTATGATACGAATAAATAAACCTTTATATATATATATATATATATATATATATATATATATATATATATATGTATATATATATATATATATATATATATATAATATATATTATGAAGGAATAAACTGGTAATGCATTTTTAGCAAATAAAGAATGAGTTTATTCGTTATGCATTACCAGTTTATTTCTTCATTTCTTCGTGGAGCCAATACGTGAATTCTCAACATGTTTATATTATTCTTTGTTTAGAGTATATAGGTTTGACTTCGCACTTTTAACGTTTAGCTGTAAATTTTTGCCAATGCAATGTGTAGTGTACTTTGCTACAAGCTCTAGCTACATGGGTACCCGATTCCGGAATGATATCCAATCTCAATTTATCGGAATCAGGCGGAATCAGGATAAGGCATTGTTGTTTTTCAACAAAACTGGCATCACAATTCTAATCATGGTTTATGCATAACTTTACTGCAATATTAATTGAGAAACAAGTCATCGAATACAAAGTTATTGTTCTGACATACATAATTTATACATACGCACACACACGTGCGCACACACACAAACACACACAGCCATAGTTATATACGTATGACCATACTCATCCATTGCAGCACATCAACAAATTTTAAGTTGTATTTCAGTGTTCACCATTCTTTGGCGTACCTTGTTGTGCAAATGCATACTACACGCCTATATGACAATAAAGACCATGGACACTCATTATTTTTTTTTTCATAGACTGCAGACTCTGCAGGCACTAACTTGATATAATACGATGTGCTACTGAAAGTTCACAATTCAAAACATTGGGTTGTAAAGTAAAACCTTAAAGATAACGACATTATTATACCCTTTCTCCACCGACCGAAGTCTAAGTAAGGACCAAACTAATGTCGAACAGGAGAAGAAACTGACATTTAAAAAGCGCTTTATTATAAACGATTGATTACCTCTAAGATTTACAAGCTTAGACCAGAGTAAGGAGACAATTTCTCACATGCATTTCATATTTAGATTATGCGTAATACGTTATTTTTTTTTTGTGATGTTAAAAACGTTAACAGCACTGCACTTCCACAATGTTAGAAGATCAAAATTAAATCATTGACCAGCACAAGCTTCTTGTGTCCTTGTATCAGTGTTCAGATTCCAGAGAGTCCTATTTCATTGATTCCATAATCAGTCAATAAAACAAACAACATTGCAGGTAATCGTAGAAATTGCGTAAAGTGACATGCCCCTAAACATTTCAGTATCATCGAGTTTTCTCACATTTGCATTACAATAATTATTATCCTCATATCAAACTAAACCTAAAATTCTATCACAACCCTAACCCTAACCCCAAGTTCTTAACCCTAAAAAGAATGGGCTATTTTGATGCCTCGTAGGACTGGGGGGGGGGCTCATTGCCCCCCTCCCCCCCCCCCCCAAGATCTCGGCCCTTGACCGCGTGATCGCAAGGAAAGTGGCACGCGCGTCACCCACAAGGTAATCTTTAAAACTGAATCGGTAATGATGTCACAATATATATTCATATTCATTTTTAACAAATTAATTATGCTGATTTATGCATGAAATCAAAAAATGGCTGTAAATCTGTAATTAAAGGTCCAAAACTGCTAATTCTTGGTCAAGGTAGTCTTTGTAGGATTTTTATTGAATGTACATAAAAAAAAGGCGGTATCAAATTTTTTTTCTTATGTATTTTATTGTTTTTAAAATTTCTTATGTATTTCTTTGTTTTCAATTTTTTGTTTTTCATTGATTTTTGTTTTTTAATGGAAATCATCGGCGACATTATTCTGATCATAAACAACATGATATTAATTGATTTTGATCAGTAAAAGAAAAAACAATCATACATTTATGAATTTTGGTCAGAAACAGAATTTGCATTGGATTTGTACATGAAATCACGTTTTTGAGCAATTTCGGGTCTGACATGCACTTACAAATATTGCGTAACTTCAGAACCACGTACGCTACCCGGGCGTCGCGAATTTGGTCTCAAAAGTTGCGCAAGACTTAAACGAAAAAAAAAGTCATAAAACGTCGCGGCGCGAGATTTTTACGTTACAGATTTATCGTGAAAAATGTCGGGGGGGGGGGGGCAAAAAGCCCCCCCCCCCCCGTCTTCCCCCCCCCCCCCAGCCATTTTCGCAGGAGCAAATGTCGTGTCACCATCTTAAACACATAGTGGAGTGGAGTGAAGTGGAGTGTCCCTCTACCTAAACCTTTGCCTCTATCATATACATACTGCATACATTACAGTATATCATTTTATACGACTGCAACATCCAATGAGATTTCCAACCTATTTAGTTGAAAGAAACTTTTAAATATTGAATAGATGAATTGTAAATGCCAGCAAGACGTTTCTTTGTATCTCAGGCAAACGACTCTCAATCAAATAAATACAATTGTAGTATAAATTGAACATTTGTGCACATGTACGTTCTACTAAAAGAGAAAAAACCAACCAGCCAACCAAACAAACAAACAAGTAAAAAAAAAAACAGGCCACAGTGGATCTTGAGTAACACTTTATAAATAGGAATAACGATGATATTGTGACCTAAAATACCTTGGGTAACCTCTTTACTGTTATCCTTTCAATTGCAATGGCGCCAACACTGCCAAGTGCACAGTTTAAATCTACATCATCGAGAGGGACATCGTGAATGCATCGGAGTCATCCTGACACCAACGAGTCATACGGCCCACGATCTCGACATTGAAAAAAAAAAAAGTTCATGAGTAGTACGAATCATACACCCCACAAGTCAAACAGCCAGTGAGTCATTGAGATACAGCCTATGAGCTCGACACTATACGTAAAAAAACCCCAACAACAACAACAACAACAACAACAACAACAACAACAACAACAACAACAACAAACGCTTACCAGCTTGACGATAGGCAAACGAGGCTCATGAGTTCGACATTAGGCAAAAAAGGCCCACGATACTGACACTGTGTTCATTTAGCCCTGTGGTGTCATGTCGGTCTCGGGGGCTGTTTCGCCTAGTGTCGAGCTCGTGAGCCTTGTTATCCTATAGCGTCGAGCTCATAGACCTTTTTTGCCTAGTGTTGAACTGGTGTCCGGATCGTATAGCTCGTGGCCTGTATGATTCGTGGACTTTATGACTCGGGGATCGTATGACTCATTAGCTGTATGACTGTTGGGTGTTGGACTTGTGACGTGCACCCGATGAAACACCATGTCCAAGGAATAAATGCACTGGGCATGCTGGGTAAGAATCGAACGGCAAAACTCATGTTTGAGGATCCCAAGGGCTCTCCACAAAGACCTTGTACACGTTAGGTTCCTCCATGAACATGTAGGTCTCCTCAGGTATTTTCACATTAACCATATTAACTAGGCCACTTCTTGTTTTATGTTTCAGAGCCAAAGCTGGTTTTGGCATTTAAGCAAACGATACCTACTAATCCACGGGTACTTAAGGCAAGTTTGGGGATACCCATGCGTTGAACTGCAGTTGAGGCTTTGAACACATTCTGTTTTTCATCGGAGTTACTCATGAGACAGTTATTAAGGATGTTCGAATGCATGTTGGAAATGATCTCTGGAAGTACTACGTTTACTAGCTTCTTTCTACTTTATTAGCATTTTTCTTCAAATACAGGCCCATTTACATCTACTTCCAGGGTTTCCATTCGCTCAGCCGTTGGATTTCAGTAAAATTATGTCTTTTGTAGATTTTGATATCATGCCTGCAAGAGTTAAACCACTCCGAATCCTTCAGCTGCGTCCTGTGGTTTGGAACAGTGTCCAAGTAAGGTAACACGTCACAAAAGTAATGCGTCTGCAGCTTGGGGTATTTTTGGAAGACTGTTCCATCTTCCCGCCATCGGAAGTAGCTGTTATACAGCTTGGCGTCGTCTGCCACCCGCAGGATGTATCGAGCCAGCTCCTCTACCGAGGAAAAGTCACTAACATGAATGTACGAGTTTGGTGGGGCATACTTCTCGTAGTCAGCCTTTCGTGGGCCGTACACGATAGGGATGACATCGTTTTCGAGAGCCGACGCCCAGATCTTTTCTGTCAAGTAATCGTCACACTCTGAATTTTCGATTGAGAGGTAAAACTTGTACTTTTTCAACATTTTAATACACTTTTCAGATAGGCGCGGGAGGCAGGTGAGGTTTCCGCAACGACCATACGTGTCGACAGTGATAAATCGTTGAAGCTCGGTTATGAACTCATTTCGAGGCCAAAAAACCTCTTTACAATTGCTGGCCATCCACGCCACAAGCTCTGTTTTCCCTTCCAGCCAGTTCCTACTCACCAAGCTGGTATTTTTGTGCTCGTATGGTTGGAAATACGCGTATGGGATGCTGATGTTGGAATATGAACCGTAGGTCATGTCTATATGATACTTCATGATACCAAGTCGGGAGTTCCATTTATGCATACGTAGCGCGTTTTCCATGCTGTAAAATACCACCAGCTGGCCACTTGGTGGTGTGTAGCCAAGAACCTTTTGAAAAGAATGAACCATGGTGAAAGGAGACAGACCAAACAAGATTCCATCCATGGTCCTAGCTTCCTGCAAGTCTGTTCCAAGATTTATCTCTAATTGCTGATCATGATGTGGACAGCGTACCAAACAGGGCTTGGTGTCTGGCTCGCCCTCTTTCACCCGTACGCACAAAACCAAGTCCTCGAGTTCGTGCCAGGTCAATATTGCTCTCAGTTCGCAGTAAATGTATAAACGACGCGTAACATTTTTGGGCGGATGAGATTTTCGCGACACCTTGCTTGATTGGCGTTTTCCAAGATGTGTTCTCGTTTCATCGCTGTTTTGTGTATCATGTGACTCTGGCCCCTGGTTAGTTCGAACTTGGTCTCTGCTGGCGCCACTATTGTGATGCCCCGTGCCCGGTATTGCGATGTAACTAAAGGTCAAGAAGCTGAAGATGCAGACAAGAATGACAGCTGTGGCCTTGAGATGGAGGAGACTCACTCGCCGGCACTGCAGAAATCAGGACAATGACAATCATAATCTAACGAAATTACATACAGTATATCATCAACAAAATATTTTTTGTTTGCTGAACCTAAACTGATAGATAAAGAGCAATCATTAAAAAAGCAATTCCGCTAGATATGAAAAAAAAAGAAAAAGAAGGAAAGATACAGTATATACGTCTATGTATACTGCTACGTTTCGGCATATATTTCGTGTTGATTATAATACATGTAATGCTTGATTATGTTATATTGTCTTGAAATGTAAAATATTACATATTATTTCTATGTTTTGTTATTTCACTTATGTCCTTTTATAGTATGTTGTCGATGTCATGTGGTACTCTGTTTCGTCTTATACATCATGTACCACAGTATGTCGATGTATGCTAAAACAAGACCCTCGAAAAACGAACATTTCACTCATCATAAAACGGCTCCGCAGCCTTACCAAAATGGAAGGTGTCCTGGATAAAAATCGAAATAAAGACAATTAACGAGTGAATAAAATGACTGAAATTATCTTGTAATTTATTGAAAAGCAAGTATGAAAATTTTAGTTTCAATATACATGTAGTATTATTCAAATGTCCGATACTCAAGCACCAACAATATTATTTGACATTCACATTACTTGATCATATGAATGCTTGTGCTCTTGTCCGCAAAATGTAGAAATGTTTAAAAAAAAAGTTACCAGTAATCTTTTACACGTTCTGCTGGCTCCCATCATGTCTGACTGTCTAGACTCCCCGTTCATCAGGCTAAGGTTAGTAATACTGGAACGATCTCCTGTCAGCATAACTTAAATATCTGAAATCCAAAATAACAAAAGATGAGGATATTTCAAATGAAAACAAAACATATATATTGATTCTATATAAAAAATAAACAATGAGGAAGATAAAAACATAACAAATTATACTGCACAAATCTCCAAATGTTATTTTCATGGACTTTTGTCGGAGTATACATAGCTGCATGAGTGAACATCCTCGGAAGAGTTTTCATTTGTTGAAATATGCCGTCACAGCATTTTCACTTCACGCAATAACAGTTAACTATACTGTAACTGTCACTGACTATAGAACCTTACTTGAGAGTAGATTATGCCACAGTTAGTTTGTATTGATTCAAACTTAGATATCAACTATAGTGGTTGGAAGGAACGTTCCTTAACAAGTCTATATCTCAAAAATATATTTTGGCTATTCATTTCGGCACTCACTCAATGATTTCATTATCACCTTGATAATTCGTGAGGGTTAAATCTTTCACAATGTACTCACAACAAAACGACAAGTCACACTGTATGATATATGAACTACTATTCATATCTTGAGTAACTATACTCTCCTTAAAAAAAACACTGATGAGAAGTACTTGTATCAATATTTTGGTTATAGGCCTATACATGAGGGATTTTGGTACGGGATTTACGTTGTCGAACTTAATGTTTGTATGGGTGAAGTGTGTACATAATGGACCAGTGCATACATACACCCTTAATCATCCGATTCACAGGTTGTATTGCGATCATGCCAAGAAATAAAAATGGTCTATTCGAAGGGTTCCCTTCATAACCCGACACAATTATGAATACCAGGGTCTACGGATCTAAGAAAAGACAGTATGCAGTATTATCCGCGCTGATTATACTCACGGCGCCCTGCATCTTGAAACGCCTCGCCTTCCGCATTTTACACTTCAGGGAATAATCTGTACAGCACTGCATACTATGAACAATAATGTTGTATAGCAGACATAATGCATGTCGGCCATAGAAGTCTTACTAATACATGCCCGAAAATTCGTAGCGCCCGTTAGCTGTACACGATGTACAGGCATTATTTGTCCGGTTCGTTGAAAGGTGATTTGGGGAAACAAACAAGTGGTACACCAGTATTTGCCCTTTGTTATGCGCTAAGCCACAGTAAGGACGGTCTGCTAATTACGTAACGATAGGCTGCTGTCTTTATGTCACTTGATGATCCCGTTTACACGGCTTCTTGAAGGAGTTGTAAGACCCCTTTCTACCCCTGCCTTCGGTTGTCATTTATGAATGGACATACGACTTTTTTTTTTCTCCATTCAATCAAGGGATACCAGCCCTACGGGGAAGAAGCAAACAAGAGTCAACAATACGCCTTACTTAAAATATCTTGTGAGTTAAGAGATGGGACTCGAGGAAAAGATTGACGGTAGGAAGGCGTCCGTAGAAACAGGTGCCCAGATTCTTTCATTATAAAGTGAGGACTGCGACATGACACGATCTACGTAGCCTATTGGTTGTTCAAGACTAATGTGATTTGTCCAGTATTGCTAGACATGGCAAACGAATCAAAGGTAAGATAACAATACTTGGCTTTAAATCTCAGCTTACGTTCACCTCTAGAAGAGCTTCTTATCTGTACTGTCAGTTATTCAACATCTCTGTTTGACTGTGATTTTACGCTGGCCTACTTCCCTGGGCCTGCTACAGTGTGTATGTACAGTATGTAGCTTTTCCTCAGCCTGAATGTGACGGAATAATTGATTTTTGATTTACTCTGACCTTCCATGTTGTTGTTTTTTAAGTGCAAGGAAAAAAAAAAACTCAGCTTAGAAGTGAATTACACTAAAGCTATTGGTTGCTGTCGAGTAAAATTAATTTGCGTTTTCGATCATAAACTTGGACGTTGCTACATACGCTAGCTATAAAAGACAGCATTGGTTTCCTGAGAGTAGTCTATTCGATTAATATTTGGATACGGGGAAAAAGCTCTGCAATGCTTGACATGCACAATCACTACTAGCATATAACGTGTTTCCAACGTTCATATAGTGCTATTCAAAATGCTTTTCTTTAAAAGTGACTACAACGGTCACTCTTAGAGATAAGGGAATAGACCTACTATGAAATTAAATTCTAAGCTTCATTTGAACTGACTTTCATAAAAAGAGTTAAAATCAGAAAATGTACAAATTTCATCAGTATCAGACTAAGGATATGGAAATTATCAAATGTTAGTGTTTCATGTGCTTTCACCGACTATCAAAGGAATAGTGATGTTGCTTACAACTCAATTCTGCCAATATGCAAATTACCTGAGATAATGTCATTACGTTCTATCTCTCCCGTCGGTTTGTACAAAGTGACATCACAAAATCATGCTTTTGATCAATGATTTAGCAACCCTTTCCCTTAAAAGTGAATTATGCAGCTACACTTGAAAGACATGAAGCAGCACAACGGATTATTGCTATACGTAAACAGATATTCCGATTTACCGAAATAAAATCACTATCCCAAGGCGTGATGGCGTCGCAACTTAGATGTTGCTTAATAATTTTCTCAGATATCGAGGATATAGAGGGTTTTTACATTCAATATTCCCCATAACTGTACATCGTCCTTACAACGCATTTAAAATTAATGTGTAACCATTGCATCCAACGTTTCAGTCATAGGGGTGAATATTTACAACTGAATGATGCGCGCCATAAAAATCAAAATAACAGTGATGATGATGATGATAATAATAATAATAATAATAATAATAATAATAATAATAATACTGATACTAATACTAATAATGATAATAATAGTAATAATACTATTACTAATAATGATAATAATAATAATAATAATAATAATAATAATAATAATAATATTGAGATTGATAACGACAGCAACTATAAAGAGTGTCATGACTTAAATAGTATCCCTGCGGTATTCATGTCTTTAAGAAATGAATTATCAACCAAATGTGACGAATATAATCACAAGTACAGATGATCGATGTCAGTATCCAAAATGTTATAAGAATGTCAGTAAACATGAGCATTATTTGAGTATTTGTTTCCAATAGGATCAATATAGGCCCTATCTACTTTGTTCTTATCATTCGTATACCCTGATACACCTGATAAATGGTACAGCATGCATACAGCGTCATATTTATCCCGCTTCCCACAAACGCGTATATGGTGAGACCATGGTTTCCAACGTCATAAGTGGCGGGTAAACATTCAGTTGAGCAGGGCTATGACACTTGACTCCGATTGCAGGACAATGGGACGGTGATTGTAGAAAAGATAAAGGTCCACATAAAGAAAGTAAGGGGAACGAAAGTGGAAGGGCTGGGCAAGAAAGATATTAGAAAAGACGGGAAAGGGAGTTCAACCAAGAAGACAAACAATGGATGCAATTCAACAAGAACGGCCTGCAAATAGAGACGGACATTATAATAGCTGTTGACAGACGGATTTTAACAGATATGATGAGACACGATAAAACAAAGAAATTGCCCAGAGGACATCTTTAGACTGTGTGGTTATTGTTTCTGTTTCCCGCTTGCAGCAGAGATTAACTTGTAGAAAAGAGAAGAATATAGTACAGTATTGACCATCTCTGTTAGCCAATAGACAAGGCTGTACTTTGGAGTTGAGTTGTTAGGTATACAAGTGTGATCGTGACATCACAAAGTAGTTCTAGACCCAATCAATCGCAATCACCAATTGTCGGTCCGGTAGTATTAAGTAGGCCTAATTTGAAAGGAACAGTTGACTGCAATGCTCAAATGCACGAATCACATCACTGTTGCAACTATTGCAAGATTTGCAGTTAATCGTAATACGATTATTCTAATGTAAAGGGTCATGACGTCATATGCATTGGAATCGATGTGTGAGCACTGAAAATGAACAGTCAGTATGACATGATTGTGCGCAAAGAGGTGAAGTAGGTTTTATATTTGGATCAATCATACATAAAACCCACTTCATGCATTTCATTGTAATGATTCGATAAAAAGCAACAACACACAAACAAACCGTGCACATTATTCTAGCAGCATTTTTAAAAATCAGTTATCAGATCGATAATACAGAATAATGAGGAAACGTGCACTGAGTGATTATGAGTTTAGAGAACAATGTGTAAACTTGCTGGGTTTTTTTTTTTTTCTGTGGAGACATACGATAGATGATTACATGCCATCTGCTTTCATCGTCTCAATTTTAGCCCTCATCTATTAAATGCAAGCTTCAAACGATCGAACTTCTGTTGTGCAGTTAAGGAAAACCTAATCCCTTTCAACAGCAGGTTTAACTCCTTTCTCCCTGGATAACTGCCAATCTTCTAGGAAAATGGGTTTGAGACCAGGGATGTACTTTATTTTGTGTTGTTTCTTTGTTTTTTCATATTCATTGGGCAATGAAAAATGAGGGTCCATCGGAATTGCCTTGTAGCGTTGATATCAACACGTTTTGAGTACACTGTACTTCCATAATAATATAGCAACAAGCTATATCTGCTGTTATAAATAGCCAAGAAAGAGAATAATAGTCACGTTGCAAGTAAAAACAGAAATAGATCAAGGAATTAAAAAAAGATGCGTTTCCATAAACGGTAAAAGGGTTGCTTGACGAAACTATGGTACATATCAATAATACGGAATGCAGAGAGTGAGTAATATAAAAAAGAGGGACGTTTTCTTTAACAGAACTCAATATCAACAGTTGACCTAACGAGCTCGCATTCGAATGGCCGAATTAATTCCACAGAACCAATGCCAAACAACTCTTTCCTGAGGCTGCTCTGGATACGACACGGTCGTAAAGCTCGCGTATTGTGTTGCTCAATCACGCCTTAAAGCAGTCCAGGCACTAACTTCGATGAAACCTACTCAAGAAAAGTGGACAATAAATGAAGGTCAAAACAGTTTCTTCATACTCACAATAGGAACATGGAGTTGTTGATCGCAGAAGGACATTGCATAAAATGGGTGTCTTATGTAGCTTCTGGCCGAGGAAAGAGTTAAGCAAGACTTGATCATATTAGCAGCACACTCTTAGACGGTCATCCCCACTCCTTTCTATACGTGGGATGTTTTCTACCAAAACGTTCGTCAGTACGTGGGCTATAGCAGCCGTGCATGAATTTGCTCAACCCCTCGATCCAAGCAACCACTTCTACGAACTAAAATGTCGACTTTGGTCAACAAGTTATGTTTGCCCAAAGGCAGATTGGGTAAGACGATTTCATAGGGGCCAACAGGCCGAAAGGTTGTCCATGCAGTACAGGACTGGTATCATTATCCTTTTTTTTTTCCCATGCCTTGGTTCACAGCGGCAATATTAAGAAGGTTGTATGATTACCTGTCGATTGGGCATCGATGTTACGAATGCTGTCTACTTTCAGTCTGGTCGATAATCAAATCATTAACATGAATAATTGAATCACGATAACTGTGCATTTTCTGTAACAAATGCGAGACACTGATTAAGAAGTTCATAATCATTTCCCGAGTGTCTCATGCGGATTACTGTGTACACAGTATGTGGCTGCATATTAGGTAGTATTAATTCATACACACCTACACACACACACACACACACACACACACACACACACACACACACACACACATAACTGAATGTTCGATCATATTGCATGAAGGAGTTTCTTCTTTTCCCCATCTCCATAATTGACCAGTTTAGTGTTAAACACTTGTTGTGACGTATCTCTGAACCTTTGGACGTTAATCGTAATGTCAACTGTGGTCACAATATTTCACAGAGAAATCAAACTTTGATCCCATTTTATTTGCATGCCACTCTATTGACGAGCAATTACGTTAATTGCATTACAAATACATTTAGCTCAGTCCTTATTTTTGTGTGGGTTCTGACACAAATTTGCAGCGCAACCATGAAGTGTGACTTTAGAGTGGAAAATGTATGAATGGAATTATAGCTTGCATTGAAGATCTGTGAAAAAGATCTGCAAACTTAAAGGAACCACAAGAAATTACAGCAATGTATCTTTTATCATGTAGGGATCATCAGGTAAACATCAAATCAGAATGCATCTTAGTAATGAAACACTGTACGCCATATCATGTTCTTATATTGCTGTCTTAGAGGCCTACGGTGGCATTCAATATTGTTTCCAAATTACAACTACCAAAAAATTGTAGTATGATAATCATACTTACACGTGTGTGTATGTTTGTTAGTGTATGTATACGTTTGCGTTTGTGTGAGAGTGTTTGTGTATAAACATACGTGATTTTCAATATACGCTTTGTCCATAGCGAGCCTGGTGTGCATGATTATACCGATAATGGACAAAACCTATTTGAATTATTTGTTGAAAAATATTGATGGCATTAGTGCTTCCAACTTTTATCTTATGACGCCTATGATCACAGATCCTGATGTTGGTAGATACTCAAAATGTTCTTGATGAAAAGCCGCGAACCGATTTCGGGGATTCCTGACATCTTGATCAAGTCCAATTTATCACCTGCCTCATGATGACAAGCGCCACCAAGAGTGCGAAATGGGAATCTTTTCTGGAGGCGCTCAGACGGGCAATGCAGTTATTGGTCAGTTGTGTGACGGTAAACATCCATCTGTCTTCTTTTGACTTAATCCGGGAAGTGGGAGACTCAGGGAGAGCGTGGTCAACTTTCCTATTTCACTTCTAACACGTCTACATCTACTTAAGAGGAAAATGTCTAATGAGTTAATCGAACCAATATGCTAGGTATAAAGCAAAGCAATATATTGATAGGAGCAATGGTGACTGTGAAAGAGGTATATTTGCTTTACTATACAGTACTGAGTGTACTATGTTCTGGAACTAACCAGGGAGGTGGGAAGATCTCTTCCCACCTCTCTGAACTAACACACGTTAACGCTTTCCATGGCATTCCTAAAATCATCTTATGATACATGAAGTACAAATTTATCAATCCGTATTCAAATATTACACTATAGTTTTCAAAACAGATCGAATATGATACTCTTTCAGAGAGAGGTATGGTTCAATTTCCCTTTTGATTGACATAAAAACCTAACTAACTCTCTGCCTCACTCCAAAGGCTGTTATCATGCTGATCTCAGTGACATTCGACTCCGTCTCTTGTCTGTGACGTCACTAATACTTGTATTTCCTAATTAATGTGCTTACGGAAACATTACTTTTACCTTAATGAAAACACCAAGATAATCATTAGAAGCATTGTATCATCGTGTATTTTCTGAGAAAACAAACAAATAAACAAACAAACAAACAAACATGAAGTCGACTAATTGACTGATTACAGCTATATGCCTATATATAGTTTGACTTTTTATCAAACACAACGAATAATAATTTCTACGTAAGTTACGCCATGGTCATGTTGTCATCTATTCAAGGTCATTACAAAATGGTGGTAAACTGAATTACTTATTGGTAAATGATAAATATCGTAAATACTTTTGTGTTTCTATTTAGCGACTTTTGATTCAAGAGGGATGCGTGACACGGTTAATGTGGAGACAGAGCGTGAATGAACTGTACATCGAGTGGTTACATGATATCACTATTAAAGAACAAGTTCACCTTCATTAACATAAGGATTGAAAGAATGTAGCAATATTAGTAGAACACATCATTGAAAGTTTGAGGAAAATCGGACAATACTTTCAAAAGTTATGAATTTTTGAAGTTTTTGTGCAGTCACCGCTGGATGAGAAGACTACTGCAGTGTATGATGTCACATGCGTACAACAATATAAGGAAAATATAAAGAGAATTTCAAAAAAATTTCATCTGTTGAAAAAAGTACACATTCCCTTGACTCGTTACTGACATATGTTATGGGTAATAATTATTCCCATCGCCTTTAGAAAAAAGCTAGTCAAGTGCTCTTTTATTATGTGAAAAAAGTGAAAATATGTTGAATTTTCTTTACATTTTCTTTATACCTGTACTGTTGTACTCATATGACATCACGAGCCTTAGTAGTCTCCTCATTCAGTGGTTCCAACACAAAAATTTTAAAAATGCATAACTTTTGCATCGATCGTCCGATTTTCCTCAAACTTTCACTGATGTGTTCTACTAACATTGCTGCATTCTCTCAATCCTTATGTTTATGAAGGTGAACTTGTCCTTTAATGGTTATTGTGCATTAGGTGACGGGGAAAGGGTTGACCACGTGACAAATGATGCTTGTCTAAGGACGTGTATTAGTAAATGGGGTAGAGAATGGACTACCAGAACTAGTAGACCATGAGAAATGTTAAGAAAGATGGGCACAAGAACTAGAGGCAATTAATAGATTATTGACCGGGCATAAACTTTCAATCTGGGCATAGATTCTGAGGGCATAATCACATCACGTGGTGTTCTGAAAACACAAGAAATTTCTGTGATTGGTTTCCAGAAACTTTACTATGATCTATTGCTTTGAGTGCACCGATTTCAAACAGAAGTGTTTTTGAGCTTACATTTTGCTATACTCATTACCTGACCAATTGAGTCTTATTATTCAATCATTAAGTAGCACTTGTAATTCTGAACAATTCGTAGTAATATGATAAACGCACTTTTGTTTCCTGTACACAGGCATGGGTGTCCAAGTCATGTCTTTATCCCTACGCCTTCTTCTTGGGAATCGTCACCGTCGTAGCCGTCTTCCAAGTCATCAACCTCATCGATCCACCCTACGTCATCAAGTTCCAAGGGGCCCTGGAAGACAGAGTGGCCTTGTCAGCTCCGGACGGATCACTTCCGGAATGCGTCTATGACGTCCTCATCTTCGCTAAGCCAATTTTGCTGAGTCGACAGTCTGAGTTTCTTAGTCTGACGTCACAATTGAAGAGAGTTGCTGGGCATGGACGTGATGTCAAAGTTGAATGTGATACGGAGCCAAAACAAGTACCATGCTCTCTCCGAGTCAGTGTATCTGCCAATGAGACTGACCTCAAACACAGGGATGTAGTTATCTTTGGTCTGTCTCCCTCATCGTTACGAGGAAGGGTAGACGGTCTGAAATCAGATTCCCTACATAAACCCAACCAACTCTGGGTTTTCATGTCGATGCTAGCACCACTTAAAGCCATAAAACTAAATCCCAAACTTGGAAGCTTTCCCGTTCATCTCTCTTGGACATATATGTCTGCGTCTGAGCTGACGACACCGTTTGGGTATTACGTTCCAGATGAACCAATGGACACCAATGTGGTCATTCCAAACCATTCAGGAAAACGTAAAATAGTGGCATGGATGGGTAATAACTGTGGGACGGACACATATTGGCCTCGAGACGCATACTTGAACGAGCTCTCTAAACACATTCAGATCGACCGATACGGCCCTTGTACCAATCTCACATGTCTCCCTATGGATTCAGAGCAATGTGGAATGCTAATGGGTCAGTACAAGTTTTTCATTGCCTTTGAAGACGCAGAATGCCAACAGTACATCACAAACCAGTTCTGGCAAACTGCTCTCCTTCATAACACCATCCCTGTGGTGTATGGCGCCAGAAAAATAAGCTTCCTCAAATTCGCTCCACCAGGCTCCTACATACATGCTGCCGACTTTGCTTCACCCAAAGCTCTCGCCGATTACCTTAAGGTAGTTGCCAAGAATGACGGGTTGTACCTCAATTACTTTAAGTGGAGGAGCTTGGGATCAATCAAGAAGGCATATCCTCCCTTTCGAAGGGAGGCACTATGCAGATTATTGCCTTACATCCGGGACGTTAAGGTTGGGAGGTTACAGAGAAAACCCTTGTCTGAAACCAAGTGGTATCAAAGTTGCCGCAAAGGACAAAACTCTTCTCAAATATCATCATTGAAAACATGGGTCCCGTGGAGATGATTAAAAAAAAACGGTTTGGTTGCACATTTTATGGCCATGTAGCCGTCATCAAAACACTTCCGAAGCAGTAACAAGATGATAAGAAAGAAAAAAAAAACACAAAACACAAAAAACACAAAAACATTGAGTCGGACTGAAGTTCAGAGATAGAGCAGATTAGTGCTGCTCTTTTTATGTTGCTTATTGCTCATTCAGGAAATCATCAATTAATTATAATCATACTCAAGTATCTCGTCCTGGAAACTACAATCCATATTTTACGAAAATGTTTGTTATCAATGCTGAGGCTTAATTATAATCATTATTGTTATCGCTGTCATTACCATGATTGTTATGATTCCACCGCTGTCATTACTACTACCTTGGAGGTGCGTTGGATCGATGTCTTTTGTGTTTTTATATAAGATAGAATGCAATCTGCATTGTAACGTGTGTCAAGAGTAAAATGTAACCACCGTGTCGAGGTATACGATATGATGCTCCTCGGTTTTTGAGAAATGGCTACCACACTGAAAAAAAAAATAAAAGTAAAGTCGGGTGTTAAATATGAAACACCGAGCTGGTATTAAATTTCTGGTGCTCATTTGTGGTGTTACATTTACACCTTCGGAAGTCACTTCAAAATATAAACCTAATTTTTAGATAGGTAATTAATTACTATGTTTCTTGTTGATTTTAGATTTCAATCAGACAAACAAGAAATTCCCGCTAAAGTATTTGGTTTTTGAAAAAAAGTTGTAAACACATTTATACCACAGTAACACCAGTTGGTGTGGTCTCCTATTGAAGCTGGGCTGGTGATACCATTGACATTAACACCAGCAATATCAAATAAACATCAGGTAGTGTCATTGTTGAATTAACACCAGCGCAGTGTCAAAGCATCATGAGCTACAGTGTCAAATTAACACAAGAGATAGCCAGGTGAACACTTTTTAACATCGTCAAAACGGTTATTATTTTCTACACCTGTCCGTGTGGTCCTCTATAGACGCAATTGGTGTTAGATTTAACACCATGGTGTTAAATCCAACACTTCTCTTTTTACAGTGCAGGTGCACTGATTATAGTTTATCTGCTGTTTAATCCGCTGTCTCTGAGCTCTGCTTTAGATCCTCATTGTGACATATATAGTGTGTTACTTGAAGCAATATGACATGATGATACTCTGGCGAAAATCTTAAGTTTATCTCGCAATGACTACTTTAAAGATCGAGAAATTACTGCAATGCACCTATGTATAATATGTCACTGGTATAGAATCATGACTGACACTATTACAGTGAGTATCGTGAGTGAAGTCTATATAATATAATTATTATTAAAGACAATGTATAGTGTGATCTTTTTTTTTCTTTATAGTGTATACAGGTATAGCTGTTGCCACTCATTGCTTATGGATATTTTATCTGACATTAATGCACCCTTCAATAATATGTCGTGCTTGTGAATTATTAAAGCAGGTTCTACCTATGATTCTCTGTTTAACGTGTTTCATCCTGGAGAATTTTGGATGAAATACAAATAAAATTTGCAATTTGCATTCTCAGATGAAAATGTGTAGTTTGTAACTGTCGGTAGAGGGAACTCATGAATACTAGCATTTTTCAGATCCAGAGGCAATAGAACATAATATATTATTCCACGTTCCACAACCAAATTATCATCTGTTGCATCATGAGAATAAGTCAAAGTACTTTAAGAGTAGATACAAATAACTTGTCAAGAAACCGCTAAGCTTTAGTTAGAGAAGACCTGGACTCACTGTGATTACGTACACAGTCATTCCCGCATGTGTTGCAAAATATGATCTGTCATATACTGATTTTCGTTTGTTCAGCATTGCATCAACGAACACATAACTCCGTTTTGTCGATTGCTTTCATTAATGATTGTTCTCTCGTTTAGAATCGTTTGTCATATCATTATTTACACAAAGTTTTATTCCACTGTCGATCTACGTATCATGTCAAATCTAAATTCGAGATACCGACATGATCGAAGAGAATGGTTTGACAAAATATCGACATGACTCTGGGCTCTGATGCATCTGTAATGTTTTGCAGTTGCTTGATATGGAAATGTTTTTCTTTTTGATCACGGATGTGCCTTCATTTAGCGTACCATGAGCTCGGTAGTTAAGGTTCATTTTGATAGAATTATCATTCCCGTCGTCATGGCTGCAAAATCTACATCAGTGTCCAAAATCATTATTATCATCTTTTGTTTATTTACACAGTGTTTTCATGGTCGATATAGAAACTGGTCCCCTTCAAACGTATATTAAGCGTGAAGCAGTAGAGGTACCATACGATTTATAGTCACCCGTATACTACTCATTATGAGCTGAAAAAGCGCAAACAGCAGTGAAGCCTTGCTCAAAATGATATTTATATTAGTATTGCAATAATACATGCATGATATAATTATGTTGTGCTTGCTTACACTTTTACGCACAGGACGCGATCAATTTTCGCAAACAGAGTGCAATGACGTTAAATGGACAATCAGGTTTAGTGGCAATGTGAATAAACAGATTGAATAAAGATACTTAATGGTAGTCGTGCTGCTTCTTCTCCTTAATTCCTTTTCTCTTTCTCCTCCCTCCGACTCGTTCCCCCTTTTTGAGCAAACCACTTTTAGAGCTGGTTGTAAACTTTCGTTGGTGCCCATGATGTGCATGTTTGTATGATTTTTATGTGATGCATAAGGAATGGCTGTGTGCGCGTTTGATAATTTCAGTTTTCATGCGTTTGTTATTATCGTTATTATTATTATTATCATTATCATTATCATACATAATTTTGTAGGTGGGCGTTCAGTTGAAATCCGATTGGTTAAGCGTGACTTTTTATAAAAGTCGTGACTATATAACAGATTTCATATTTGATGCATTTTTTATAGTATCGACCTTTTAAAACTCTAGTTGGCGAGCCATGCGATGTTTCACATGGATATTACGTCACACCTTATAGATCCCGTGTGAGGGGGAGGGGCGTGATTCTAAAATGATCGTGCAATAACTCTCTTGGAAGATGCAGATTCTATGATTAAAAGGAACAAACAAAATCAGCAGAGTAATGGTGAAATAAACTAAAGTAGAGCTAATGTGAAAACTTGAATACACTGATATCATTATAGCTGACACTATGCCAGTTTATGCCCAAGAAGACAACGAATTTAATTGCCACCTGATAGCAGCTACGTACGTGCCACACATCAAGGGCACAAATACAATACTGACGTTTTATGACCATCACCTTCACAAAATTGTGTCGGATTCTTATGAGCTGTTGTTTATACTATACTTCCCGATATTCTTCTACTTTTTTTCAGCAATAGAAGAAAACAATTTTCTTGAGATTATATTTTTGGTTTGGCGGGATGAAACTATTTGAAATAATGTAAACGGGCATTTCACAGTATATAATATGGCCTACTGTATTATCATCACATCAGTCAATAAACCGCTCGGGTAAACAATGCTTCCAAATTTAGGTCTCTACCTCAATGTACCTATAACGAACTCATGTTACTATTCTAATCGTTAACATTAAGTGTTTGTTTTTCGATTGATTACTACAGTTCAGTCTGAGTGTTTCTATAAATACTTCTTTGCGATTAACCCTTATCATCTATCAGACCAAATCGAAACTTGGAAAAAAAAAATTGTTTGTATGTGTGTGTGTGTGTGGGGGGGGGGAGGAAGGGGATGAAAATGTGTCAAATCTCCTAATGAATTGTGATCAATTATGCATTATGCCAATGTATAATCTGTAGGTAGACTACCTATACGAGGAGAAATCGCAATGTTAGTGTACTACATCACGTGTAATGTTTTAAAGTGCTTGATCTACGCGTTTTAATGAATGAAAATGAATTCGACAAATTGAAGGGGTCGGTGCAATATAGTGCTAACCCACACAAGGGTCATTTTGAGATATCGCTATTGAATGTTTGGAAAGTCCATACATTGTACATTAATAAAACATGAATGCATGTATTTTTTGCACCGACCCCTTCAATTGTATAAAACGCTGTTTAGGCCTATTAATTTGATGTCGACCTTTCACAACCAGTTTTAATAGTAGGCCTAAACATACGGGGGGGGGGGGGGAGGGGGTGGGTGGGGAGCTCAGACAAATTGTACATCTTGAACCTTGAACCTTGAATGAGTACTCTCCCAAAAGGGAAGACGCTGTCCTGGAGAGGGCTAGCTGTGCTGTGCGGTGTGCTGTAGCATGTGCCTGTGGTGACGTGAGCTCAGGTGCATCTATATACAGGTGCAGGTGCTCGGTGTGGGTGTGCCTCTCATTAGGTACAGCATCTGAGGCGGTGCCATATGTCTAATGACAGGGAGGGCTGCACTCCTAAAGGTCATCAAAGTACCTGATGTTACTACTTTGGCAGGGAGAGTGCTCTTCTTCTTCTTCTTCTTCTGGTTAAGTCTGCCTCCTTCAATAGCCTGAAGATTCTTGCAGACTGGTGCTATTTACATTATAATACAATTTATTTACAGATATTTACAAGCACATAGAAAATTTGACGAAAACAACTAGCCACTGTGATCAACCGTTAGACGGTTTCGAAATGACCCCACAGATGGCGCAGAAACAATGTCTGACGACAGGGAATTCCAGTTCCTTACAGTTCTTGGGAAGAACGAATGGGCAACCT
This sequence comes from Diadema setosum, assembly GCF_964275005.1. Classification (NCBI taxonomy): domain Eukaryota; kingdom Metazoa; phylum Echinodermata; class Echinoidea; order Diadematoida; family Diadematidae; genus Diadema; species Diadema setosum. The sequence continues at coordinate 776,949 of NC_092698.1, read as the reverse complement.
AGGGATGCATAGTACTCAGTATAGGATCCGTAAGAACCGTCCAATCCCCATGATAATTATAGCTTCCAAAAGAAGGAAGACGGTGTAAGACGGCGAGAGTGAGTCATCTGGATATTTTCATTTTTCTTTAAGTTTTACTATAACATTACAGGACGGTTACCGTTAAACCGATACAGACTCTGTACAGATCGTTAACCCCCCCCCCCCCCCCTTTTTTTTTTTTTTTTTTTTTTTTTTTTTTTTAATGTTGGGGAAAAAAAGAGACAGTCATTAGGGGATGGCCGGGGCATCATATAGGGTGCCTACAGATATTATGTCAGAGACAGGTCAAGTTAATCATTGATGTATCAAGTGGAGAAATTTAGGTCTCATGGACCCGCAGATAAGGGCAGATTCTGTACAAAATCCTCCCGACAAAGGTCGCACTAAGCGCCAGCCGCCGGCCTAATCGGGTAAAGGTACCACCTCCATTACGATACGATGCACGAGCGAGAGAGGTACTGGTAGATGGTGCAGTGTCAGTCTCGCCGATCAGCTCACTGTTTTTTACACAAGCACACAAGATACAGTGCTAGCTCGGGATAATTTAAAGTCGCATCGGGATCGCGGGCACTCGTCGCTGCAGGTAGCTCCTCGTCCGGTCAACCGTATACAGACAAGATGAATCAAGCCAGCAGAAGTGTTTTCCGGTCAGGATTGTTTTCAAACAAAGTTGCCATAGTTACCGGAGGTGGAACAGGCTTGGGACGTGCCATAACGAAGGAACTGCTCTTTTTAGGTAAAAATCGCGACCGTGCTTCGCATTGGGAATGTAATTAATAGTCCGAAATATGTAGTCCCATATGTAGTCTTTTATGTTGGGTATCATAATCATGCCTGCATCTCCTTTTGAAATCCCTCTCTGTGTGTGTGGTGAGTGTGAGGATGTTCAGAGCGTGGTTCCTAATCCACTGGATTGCCAGAATCCCTTGAAACTTTACTGAACATTTCGAAGAAGAGTCAACAAGTTTGGAACAGAATACAGAACATGGCATGGATCATGACATAGGGTAAGGGCACCAGTATTCGGTCAGCCCCCGGTATTCGGTCACTTATCACTAGTCACCAGCCAATAAGTTCAACTGTCACAACACACGCAAATCACATTAATTCACATACTTGCACACTCATTCAAAACAGGAAACTCCCTTAGCCCCTCCAAAAATCCATCCAAAATCCAGAATTTTACCGTCAAAAGTGCAGAATCGGCGCTACTTTCCAAAAGCGTGCGTGGATAAGGCCCAGTTTTAAGAGTACAGGTCGCCGAAAAAGAGCTAAAAATCGAGAAATATGCTATTCTCTCGCGGGATTTTTTGCTTATCGCAAGCTTGGAGTGTAATGGTATCCTCAAAAACGCAAAAGAAAAACAAAATTTCCGTACGTGGCGATACAGTGTCCCAATGTACAAGGGTTGAATGCAAGTGCCGAGGCCCCAGTATTCGGTCACCAACGGTTGCCGCAACGTCCCCGATGCAATTTTGTGCCAACAAGGTAGCGCGCGCACGCATTTTTCAGCTGCCTTGAATACGCATTGACTTTGAACGCGCACATCGCGTGACCGAATACTGGTGCCGGTGACCGTATACTGGGGAATTTTCAAGGTGAAATATTTCGGGATTTTCTGCAATTCTGTGAGATATTTAACAAAATGGAAGTTGAGATTACAGAAATTTGATATATTTCACATACATTGCTGTAGATATGATGTATGTATGTATTGTTTTAGTTTGAAAAATATTGCAAAAAAGCTTAAGTGACCGAATACTGGGGATGTTACCCTATATATCGAGCAAGCTGCCCATGATTCGACCATCATAAAGCCATCCAAAATTCGACTGCCTGCGCCTAGCCTCGCGCCTGCTACATGTAAAACCTATGCTAATAAATTACTAGGTGTCATTAACTGTAAGAAAAGAAATTGTAGAGTAATGGGCTGTTTAGATCTACCGTACCTGTTGTAGGCTGTCCATGGACCATAGTATTAGTGTTGGCTGGATTTGAAGGAAGATTTGGTAGAGCCGCAGAGGCCAATACCAAATTTCAAGGTTTTATGTTCCAACGAGCTGTTGATTCTTCCAGATCCAAGTAAAGCCAAAGGCATCTAGATCTATTTTAGACTTCCTTTTTGTTGTTGTTACTTTATAGTGTGAATTAATCCCTTGTAGGTACAAATTTGTAACTTCTCTGAACTTGTCTGTAGATCTAGTTACACTTGGATTGGAATAAATAAATTTAATAGGGACCTATTTAGCTTTATCTCAGCAATAACAAAACTGTACTGCTGAAATAAGCTCAAACCTGTGCAAAGTGTTCATATGACTGATGCCCTTTCTTGAATTCTGTATGTTTCTACTTTCAGGTTGTAAGGTTGTTATTGCTTCAAGGAAAGTTGATAGGTTACAGAAAGCAGCGGAGAAGCTCAATGCCTTACTACCAGAAGGAACGACAGCTAGTATCCAGACCATGAAATGTAACATCAGGCAGGAGGAAGAGGTAGGCATAGGATTTCGGGATCATCCCACAAGACTTGATACCCATGAGTCCTACAGCCCACGAGTCCTACAGCCCACGAGTTTGACACTAGGCAAATAAAGCCCTTGAGACAGACACTAGGTTAAAACAGCCCACGAGTTCGACAGATACAACACGGGGTTTAATGCGTCGGTCTCATGGACCTTGTTTGCTTAGTGTTGAACTCATGGGCTGTTTGACTCGTATGCCGTATAACTCGTAGGCTGTATGACTCGGTGGTGTAGGTCTCGTGGTGTGCACCCAGGTTTTCTCAGAGTACACTCCTTTAGCGATCAGTCTCTATCAATATAATCGCTTCCTTGATGCACTTCTGGTTGGTCTCAAAGGTATACAACTCAGTGGTGGAACCAGCAATTTTAAGTCTTCCAATGGTTGCCTGTATTATTTTGAGACATTTTACAATTTCTTGCTGGTAGAGATATCACATTCATAACAAACTAGTTTCACTTTTTTTGACTGATACTCTAATGATGCATTCAATTTCTTTAACAGAGCTTGACAGTAGCGGTGTCCAGGGGCCACTAAAAATTGATGTCAGGACACCACATTCTCAAAAAGGCTATCTTTTGATGGGCTGATCAGGCACTTAAAATTCAAAATAGATTGTTATGTATCTTTTTATTTTTGGACATAACATTTCTTTTTTAGGCCACCAAAATTTCATATGTTCATTTTGTAAAGATCTTAGTTGCCTGAATGTGCCACAACTGACCAGAGGAAAAAGTTTAATGTTGAGCCCTGTTAAAGTACATTGTGTTAGGTATCAAATATATCAAAAAAAAAAAAAATATATATCCTCATGCAATGAGAATAATTTAAACAAAGCTCTCTTCAACTTGGAATAAAAGGCTTGCTGTGTCTGCTTCAAAGAGTTTAGTACATGGCACTACTACCTTTCATGGCATCACTACATTTCATCTCTTCTTGTTGCCAGGTAAAATCACTCATGAAAGCGACTGTGGAGCAGTTTGGAAAGATTGACTTCCTGGTGAACAATGGCGGTGGTCAGTTCCCAAGTCCACTGGAAGACATCTCAATGAAGGGATGGAATGCTGTCATCGATACTAACCTTACAGGGACCTTCTTATGTTGTAGAGAAGGTAAGAGCAGCTGTGTAGTAGATTTTGTACACTGCTTCTCTTCTAATCACTTTTTATCAATGAATTAGTTTACAAAATAACAGTCCTATACTTTATTTATTCAAGGCATGTTTTTTGTTTTAATGTATACATTACACAGTATATGATGATTTATAAAACAAAAAAACAAAAAACAAGATGATAATAGTTGACTCATATACAGTGCTCTTTCTATCTAAAAATATGCTCATATTGCTGTGGAAACAGACTGAATAGGTGGAACTTTCTTGATCAGATAGATTCCATCAGACAGATTCCATCTGAAATTGAATATCTACCAACTGTTTCCATTCAAGGCACAATATATTCAAAATTTCTCATGTTCTATCTCAGCTAACTACACCCATCTACTCACCGTATTGTGATTGATCAGAATGTTCATGGATTATCTAATTTATCACAATTTTGTCTATGAAGCATTATAATTTGTGTCATTCAGGTATCAAGTATTTGTTTGTTATCTGTATTCATTTATTTCATTAAGGGAAAAAAAATTAGATATGTTATTCAAACTTTTGATTACAGCTTTTCAAGCATGGATGGGAGAGCATGGAGGAGCTATCGTTAACATTATTGTTGATCTCTGGAAGGGCTTCCCAATGATGGGGTGAGGTTGACTACATTATCGCTGGTCTTTTTGTCACATTCACAGTGAAACAGAGGTCAAGTTTACTGGCTGTCTAGTTAATGTGGAAGAACCTGAAATGCAGGAATGTAATATTGGGAATTCTTGATCAAGATACCTACAATAATGAACTTACACTCTCTTGATTCACACAACTCTTCTACTGTGTATTTTCTATTGCAGTGAAAGTGTAGAAGCCCTCAACTTCCGTATTCCATGTTCATGCAGTACAGACCAATCATCCCAGAATTGATTCAGTGATTAGAATTGTTGGCTGCAAAACATCAAACTGGAACCTTGTGCCACATGTTCAAGGACTCTGCTAGCCTATTGTTGTCATGAGGAAAAACTTTCTATGCTGGCACAGTTTACTGTACGCTCGCAAAGGTTCATGATTTCAAAATTTTAAAAGGAAATGTATATGGTTTCGATGTATCATATATTTGATGTTTCTGTTTTGTTGTTTGGCAAATGTATTTATATTCTTTCATTTGCTAAATATCTTTGTTAGTCAATGGTCAGAAAGATTTATATCAGTGAAGATGTAATGATAAGGTATCATTGTGGCTTAGGGGATAATACCTTAGTTCAAATCCTCTGGTAGCAGCAGTCGTGGCACTTGTTGAGGTACTCTATCATCATGGCCTAGTCCTTTGTATGGCCCCTAGAGCCATTGGTTCTTTGGTAGCTTGTACTCATAAGCATGAAATAGTTGCTACCTGTTTTGACCATGTAAAATAAGTTTAAATACAAACAAGCTCAAACACAGTGTTGGTTGTATAATATGATCTTGCCTACAGTCATACAAGTGCAGCTCGAGCTGGTATTGAGAACCTGACAAAGACTGCTGCTGTGGAGTGGGCTCCTTATGGTATCAGAATCAACTCTGTCGCCCCAGTGAGTACTCATCCCTACATTCCATAATTTCACCTCAAAGTGGTTTACCATACTGTCACCCCAGCAAGGGCTGACAACCAGAGCACCAGTGAAGACATTATGTGCTGCTACCTTGGACAGATCTCTTACAAATAAGTCTCACTGAGTGGCAAAGTTTTGAATGCAGCAAAGTAGGGGTTTTGTTGGGGTTTGTAGAAGGTTGCAAAAAGTGTGCCAATAGAGTCCACAAACTGTTTCAGTTATTTGCCAAAAACTTTGTAAGCCTTTGCAGAAGGTTGTAATATATGTTGCTACAGTTCTTTTTCTCTGGCCCATGCTAGTGACCACGTGACCATAGTTCCTCTATAAACTTTCCCATAGAAACCATTTGCCATATCTTTCAATAGAATTGGCTATTACACTCATTCAAGCACAACCATGCTAATCATACATGTGCTGTAGAGTAGATAAGATTATGAAGCAAATGTTTAAACCATAATACATTGTAATAAGACTTCACACATTGTAATATGACTTCTGCATAGCCTAGAAGTAATGACTTTTTCATTTTGCTGCGTGCGCTACCAAAGACTTAGATCAGGACATTTTTTTTTTGCAGTTTTGATAATTATCATTCAGATGAGATATGTCACATCTATTCCGTAATTATAGGGGACAGTGTATGGAAAGGAAGCCGCAGAGCATTATGGGACAGAGGAGATCTTCCAGCGAGCCGTACCAGCTATCCCAGCAAAGAGACTAGGCACACCAGAAGAGGTGAGAATGGTTGAGAAACAGAGCGCAAAAATCAACTAATGAGAAATAGAAAACTAGAGCCCATGCATTGTTATCAGGATTTGATTGTGATTGAATAACCACTGGTATGACCTGTACCATAGACCATATGCATTTTATTCTTTTTTTCATTTACCATTTGTTCAACTATCTGTATTATTATTATTATAATTTTTTAAAATCTACCCTCCATTTGATTAATTGTTTTTTGCCACCAATAAAACAATTAACTTCTATGCCAACAAACTTTTCAGAAGACAAAAATAGATGATTTTATGTTTGCTGTAGCATGGTGATTTTGAGATGGTAAATGTTAGAGGTTAAAACCTTTGTCTTAAAATGCTTGGCAAATTGTCATCCCCCAAAGTAAATGGAAGCCACATTCTTGGTAGCTCAGAATATATCAATGGCAAGATGTAGTCTTGAAAACCATAAAGTTGATTTTGACATTACCAGCCAATACTTTTTCTTTTTGCTTTCTTTATCTTTTTTTTTTTTTCAAAGGAGAATTGAAATTTCTTGTATATAAATGAACTTAATGCTTTACATGTTCATCTTATTGTTTGTGTGTATTCTTGTGTAAAGGTTTCTGCAGCAGTGTCATTCCTACTGTCACCAGGAGCAGCGTACATTACTGGGGAAACTATCAAGGTTGATGGAGGTAGCAGTCTATACCGACCACCTGGTAACTACATGGTTAGAGGTAAGAAAACTTGGCTTTACATCTATCACAGCCAAGATAGAATAAGTGATATTTCAAAAGTAAAAAATGTGTGCACGTATTTCAGAGAAATCTTGACACACCATGCATTATTGAGTACTGATGATAACAACATAGTTATAATGTGTTGAACATAGTTATAATGTGTTGATAGTGATCATTTCAGTTACAGTGGATATCATGTAGCTTTAGGTAATCACTTTCGTATTTTGCAAAGATTAGTGGAGTTGCTCTCTAGAAAGTATCAAAGTTTGTCACAACGTCATGGTACAACATCACAGTGATGACCATAATTCATAACATTGACAAGTGAATTATGTGCCCTGATTCGTTTCACAGGACCTTGTAGTTGCATAATTCTCTTGCTTAGATTCCCATAGAATTAAGTAATACACATTATGAGTTTTCAAGTGAATATATCAATTAAGGATCAGATGACTATTGTATTGCATTGGACACTGGAATGATGTTCACCAAGGGAAAGGCCCTGGGTTTGGTCATACCTATTAAAGTGAAATGCACATACTTTTATAATTTCATATTGATTTTACATCAGGGGAATGCAATTTGTTCAGGATATCATTAATGGTGACTGAAAAAGTACTTGAACTGTGGAAATGTGCAGAATATGTGTTAATGTGCAGAGAATTATGTGTCAATCAATGAAGATAAAACCTACTATTGTTCAATGTGAATTACCATCCTAGAGTTATTTGATTAATTTCCCTATCATACATATTTGTGGGAATCCCAAAAGTCCAAGCATTATACTCTGTGCATAAGGACTGATTGTTTTGGTCACCTGTCTGTAGTGGTCACTTGTTTTCCTTTGACCGACCATGGTCCCATTTCATAAAATTTGTTATCAGTGATAACTGCCACATTTCTATGACAAATTTGCTCTCAGCAATTAGATGCAAGGATTTCAGTAGCTTGTAACAACTATCACAACTTGTCACTGATAACAAGTTTTATGAAATGGGGTCCTTATCAGTGAAGTGAATTGTTGAGTGCTTTTGCATGCCCATACAGATCACAGCAACATGCCTGCATACAGCTGGAATGATGAGGAGGATAGTGGACCCAAGTCTAAACTGTGATGTCATCAATGGAAGAGTAAAGAATAAATGCTGCAGAGACTGAGGTGAAGTGACGGTATTCAGTGATTCTTTGATCCATCCAAACATGGTAGTGGATTTAGTGCATTGAAGGGAATACTGTACTTCCTTACTGTGTGAAGGTAATTCTCGCTTTTGAATCATTGATTGAGAAGAAGAGAGGACGTAAAACCAACAATCCGAATGAGAGAAGTATCTGTACTGCCACTTTGGCACTACTCATCAATATTGGTGCAGCTACTGAGACAGGATGAATCAAGTTGCTCTTGCCACAAAATAATGAGAGTGAGTATTTAACATGTACCTCGCGGAGGGAAGTGTGTTTGGTTTGGGACCTGTGGATACAGATCACCATTAGTTTATCCACTGACATCAATGAAGCGATTCACAATAGACTTTGTGAGAGTAACACCAGATTCTCTTGGCAGTGTGGTCATTCTAGCAGATGAATTAAACTTGATTTGAACTAATATGTGATAGTTGTGCAATCCTATTATTTAGGATGTTTGCATTTCTATCTTTAATTCTGCTTTAAGTAGGAGTGATGTTTCACTAAATACATTCCATGAATGATTGTCATACTCATGATAGTGGAATCTTCTTTGTGGCAAATAGGAATTGTTTGGACAATGATGCAGATGGGAACTGTCACATATAGGTTTCTTGAAACTGAAATAGTATCAGAACATTTTGAACAATACTGATGTTGCAAGTGTGTCAGAAATTTGATGGTGTGTAGAATTGTGGTAAAATAAAGATCAAATGTATTTTAGAGGCATCAGAGGGATGTAACAGTATTTTATATGAATGAATTTCTTATTGCATTAGTAGCAAGAAGTATTTTTCGAAAACAAAGGTTGAAAGAAGGGAAAAACCAAATATAAAAAAATCCTGATGTTTATCATTAAATGAAAGTTAATGTATGTTTAAACTCTGTGAAAAATACAGCCGATGACAGCACTGTACATTTCTGAAGTAGCTTTCTATTGCATTCATGGTACAGGAGGAGTTATTTTTTTCCCCCCAAGTTTTTCCAGTTAAGTTTTGAGCTGGTTCATTGCCAAACTTTTAGAGAAATTGCTTCATGTATCACAGCACTCAAAACTTGATTTGTAGCATCTGTATTTGAAGTATTGATTAGGGTGTTCCCATGTAAAGCTCACAAACTATGCATGCCAAGATACTACATAAGCAATAACCCTGAAAATATCTCTGCTACCTAGCCCACTTACAGAGACATTTAAAGAATTGATTACTGACAGTCTAGGATAGAGTTAAACTTATGTGAAAATCCACTTGTCTATTCATGAATCATCTAACCACAAAGTATTTTTAGATTGATATCATTATATGCTGCTCTTACATTTGAGCATTTGTCTGTGTCCAATAATGTGCAAAGGAAGTAAACTACAAGGGGACCTGAAAATGCTGCATCATTTATTTTATCTCTCTGTGATCGGTATGATTCTTGCTAAACTTAATAACTGTGGTTACAATTAGTGATGCCTGATATAAACTTACTAAGCTGCATTAAGTATGCACCATATCTCGCAAACTTTTTATATGACCTGCGTACATAAGCCTCACAAAATGTCTAACACTGACGTTGTGTGTACGTAGGGGGTTCATAGGTTCTGATATGATTGTTTGCTATATGTGATATGATTTGACCTGCAGGTCTATACATGTATTTCCTTTTCTTCAGATTCTTTATATCTCTAACACCTATATGTTGTCTGGGCCACAGCATCAGATTTAGGAATGCATGCAGGCTGTATTCTTGGATTAGCGAGTGGGATTAATTTTGGTTGTGTTGGAATTCATGCAGCCTGTATTCTTGGATTAGTGAGAGAGACCTATTTTGCAGGTTTATTAGAGTCTCTATGTAAGATTCTGCTGATTCGTATTTTATTTACATACCTCTGTAAAAATAGCACAGACATTTGCATACAGTGTGTGCAGGTTTGTGTGGATATGATAGGTGTATGGCTTTGTTTATGCTGATATTGATATATTTTCATACTGATCTAAGTACAAATGTTGAGAATGTGGTACGCCTGTAGGATATAATTACATTGCAATTAAAATTATATAGATATATGCAACCTGAGAAGATTTCATATGAATGTATTTTTTCTATGCATGACACTGAGTAATGGCTGCCTTACAGGAAGCAACTCTCAAGACAAATTGAAAAAAAAAAATCACATACACAAAGAAACTGAGTGTAACATGATGCCTCTGCAGTAATATGCAATCTCTTTCTCTTAGCCCAGTTGAAAGGAAACCTAAAGCATGTCCTGCAGCTACTCATGTAAAGTGTTTTTGTGAGATGGTATGCTCTCAGTCAGCCAAAATTAAAAATCATGAATTGAAGTCTACAATATCAATCTGAAGTGTGTTAAAGATGGCAACTCAGATGGAAGTTTTGGAGCTGTACAGGTATACCCCATTCTCACTCTTACAATAGGAACCCACCTCACATTGTCTATCTCAAAGTCACAAAGTGAGCCTGTTACTATGGCAGTATCCACAATGGACTCCTGTCATAACAAAGTCCTCGTGACAGACAGTTTTCTTTCGTTATATCAAAATTTCGTTATAACCGAACAAATAAATAATAAAAGACATAGCAGATAATATTGTAGCCTGAAATTTTACTTCGCCATAACCATAATTTTGTTAATTGTGTTCGTTATAATAGGAGAGTACTGTATTGACATCCTTGTTTAGGACCAAATGCTAGACACTTATATTTATTGATACTGCCAGCAATCTTTAACTCTTTATGTGCCATGTTCGCGCGTCCAACTCAGTCGACGGCATGCCAACTTCGCATATTCTGCTCAAATGCACAAACCCCCCAATCCAATCGATAAATCACCAAATGCCATGGTACAATGAAAGCGTTTCTTGTGCTTCCATTCCTCTCACACATACATGTAGCTTGCATTTGGTGTAGTGATTGATTATCAAGTAGTGTTCTCTACTGAATTTGGGTGTAAATTGTGAGTTTCTGTCACTGTTTTGTGTGCAAAAGTCATGCCTTTACAGTAATGTAGCTACTGGTCATGTGAAAGAAAAACAATCATAAATTTGTCACACAATAATACATCCAAGCAAAATTTGGCATTTTCTCCACAAATTTACTCACTATTTGTGCAGCTCAACAGGAATCTATAGAAGTTACAGTACATAGACTTGAAAAACAGAATATTTTCCCAATACATGACTATGTTGGTGTCTCAGAATAATGTGGCACTTGGGGGGTTTACACCATGGCACATGGAGAGTTAATGACCGGGTAGTGTGGGGAGAGAGGTTGGCCCGATTGAGTAGATCTTCATTCACTTCACAATGCACTTGACTCATTGTATAACCTGTTGAATCCTCTGTTCTTATTTTGGAAGCCCCACCCCAGTTATGAATGACGTAAGTTACAGTGCCTTAAGACTGAATAGGTCTATAAAATGCTACAACAAGGGACAATACTGTGAAAGACAAAATTATTATTATTATTTTTTTTTTTGCATGTGAATAAGATCTATACTCTACATTCCACTGAACAACTCTTGCTTCTTTAGAAGAAAATATTAACTTTGACATTTAATGCAGAATGATGGAGAGATGCATAAGGACATTCAGAGCTCACCTCAAAAATGTCTCAAAGCGATTACTTTTGAAAGTAATAGGTATGTAAAACATTGTTATAAGAAGAATGTTTATGAATGTTCAATAAATAAAGCCAATAATATATATGTCTGAGTCTTACTGTATTGAAAGCGAGATATCATGAGGTGTACAAGTGTTATGAAACTTGATTGGAGAGGGAGAGGAAAAAGTGTCATTTATATTTCAATATACACTGTACCATATATTAGATTACAGTTATGTACAATACACCTATATGTATGAAAAATACTACTTTTTCGATTCCATGATGTCTCAAATCAAAATGAAACTATTAAGGAAATGAATCAAAATTTTGTAATAAAATGCAGTATCATAAATTGTGCGGTTGAATTCATTATCCAGCATTCCTGCTGTACTTCATCTAAAACTATCATGTGATTGTCATTCATCTGGTGATCACCTGGATCAGATCCAAATAATATGCACAAACACCACATTTCCAGTGTTTTAGTCAAAATGCAATCCAACTCTTCTCTACCACGCCTCTATAAATCATTTATCACAGGCCTTTAGTTCTTACAATTAAGTCATACTACAATTTAAATGTTAAGGAATCTAACTTGAGCTTTCAGCACTTTAATTCTCATACACAGTGTACACAGGGTAACAGCCAAAAACTATTATTTAGCTGATGCTGCTCTAATTTGGCTATTACTTATAGCCATGTTTAAATATTTACCAAGTCTGTCTCGCCAATTCTAAAGTTAACTTCATATTTACTTTGAAATGAAAACCAGGATATAAATACATGTAGTCTCTATTGAATCACACTCAAATCTTCTACAAACAGAAACCAGAGTAGATAAATGATACAAAGTTTAAAGCTGATGTATTGCACAAGGAAGGGGAGAATTACCGTAATGGTAAAGAATAACTGAAGAGTTTGGTCAATGATCATGAAAAGCACCATCACAAAGAGTATAAAAGGGGATAAAGAACTACCCATAGCAGATTTACTGCTTGAATTATCATGGTAGTTCTCACTGCAGAAAGGCAAGTTGGAGTAAACAGCGTGAAGGGGGGGGGGGGGGGCAGTAATGAATGCAAAGAAATGCTGGAATAAAAACGATAATAAAACGGGAAACGGCATCGACGATGAATTCCTCTAATTCAGGAGCACAATTTAAAAAACTCAATAGGGCGTATACACGCCACCACACCCTCGCAATTCGCAATTCTTAAAAATGATTAGAAGGAGCTCGAAGCTCTAAGCATGTGTGTATGTGCGCGCGTGTGTGTGTGTGTGTGTGTGTATGTGTGTGTGTGTGTGCGCGCGCGTGCTTGAGTGGATGTGAGTATGTATGTGTGTGTTTTATTATAGTACGTGTTCGAGCGGGCTTGTGGACGGATTGCTGATTTTGTTTCCTTGATGAAAAAATAATCACATTTGAATATGAGATTTTTTTTAGTATTTAGTAGAAATAAAGAAGAAAAAAACAAAAACAGAGGGTAGGCCACATCAGTACTGACAGTGATTGTCATTTCTGATCTTCCACGTAAAATTCCGCACCATATCGTAGTTTGCTTTGATGGAATGAAATTCGGCAAACAGGAGAATGGAAGTTCAACCGAAATCGGACCCCCCCCCCCAAAAAAAAAAAAAAACAACAACAACAACAACAAAACAAACAAACTTAAAATTATAATTTCAACATAATTTACAAAATTGAGATGTAAGTCACAACCACTATAACAGTAGAGATGATTTATAAGCCATTACAACCGCACAAGTCTCAAAATCAACTACGCATATTTTCACTAAATTTCCTTTTCTTTTATGAGAGCGTATCCTTCGCATTAAAGGGACCGTACAGTACTGGTTGAGGCGAGGATTCATGTTTTGAACATTCCTAAGTGAGATAATGAGAAACCTCTTATGAAATATAAAAGAGCGTGTAATTTTAAGAAGGATTCAACGTTTATTTAATTAAAATTGGTTTTCAAATGCCCGAGATATCCAAAAAAAGTGATAATAATAAAATACTACAGGCCACGCCTTTTATTAGGATCTCTTTGTTTCACCTTGTTTTTGGATATCTCAGCCATTTCAAAACCGATTTTCATCAAATAAACTTTTGATACCCTTTAGAATTGCATGCTCTTTGACATCTCATAGAGTGGTTTCTGAATATCTCGCAAAACGTTAAAAGCTAAATCCTCACCTCGACCAGAACTGTACACACCCTTTAATGTGTTGTGGTGACTTTAAAATTGGCAACGAGAGCTTTTAGTCCGGGAGCCAGCGGGGGTCAGCCTAGCTGAAAAGGTTACCAATTTTTATGTATATAGCAATTTAGTACATACGCCCCTAAGTATGGAAATGCATGTCTGGCTGGTCATCGGTGGTGGGTGTGGCCAGGAGGGCCAAAAAAAGGACCCCTCAAAATTAGGCTAGCCTAGCTGGAAAAGTAACCCCATGAAAACAACTGGAACTTGTTCGTTACACCTACAGGATAAATGAATGACCATTGCCAGACGTTTTAAGTGGTGGGGGGTAGCCGCCAGACGCTCTTAAAGGCCCAACTCCAGCTAGGCTAGCCTAGCTGAAAAAGTAACCTCGTGAAAACCACTGGAACTTGTTCGTTACACTTACAGGATAAATGAATGACCATTGCCAGACGTTTTAAGTGGTGGGGGTAGCCGCCAGACGCCCTTAAAGACCCAAATTTTTCCAGCTAGGCTAGCCTAGCTGAAAAAGTAACCTAATGAAACCCACTGGAACTTGTTCGTTACACTTACAGGATAAATGAATGACCATTGCCAGACGTTTTAAGTGGTGGGGGGGTAGCCGCCAGACGCCCTTAAAGACCCAACTTTTTCCAGCTAGGCTAGCCTAGCTGAAAATATAACCTAATGAAACACACTGGAACTTGTTATTTACACTTACAGGATATATGCATGGCCGTTGCCAGACGTTTTAAGAAGTGGGGGGGGGGGGGGGGGTAGCCGCCAGATGCCCTCAAAGACCCAATTTTACCAGCTAGACTATAGCCCTGATGGCTGGAAAAGTAACCTCCTGAAACCCACTGGAACTCGTTCTATGTTTGTATCTCACCTAATAAACACTGTCGACATAGTATTCTGGAGTTCTTTCAATAACTTTCCACACTTTTGAGCTGTATGACCACCAAATTCACTCCTCAGATCATCTAATGATTGGGATGAAGTGTTGATATTGGTGAAGTCCGACTACGTCAACAGTCAAAAAGTCAATGAACTAGGCCTATGCCATTTGAAAATCTCTGTAATCACAAAGTCGATACGTGAACGAGACATCACTTCGCTTTTGCCTTGTTAGATGGTTAATATTTGTAAGCTTCCGTTTCTAATTCATACAGCACCAACATACATGTCTGGGAATAGCGGTAAAGAAGATTAGTTTTTGGCAACAAGTGTAAAATTAAATTCTGTGCCTTATTTGCTAAACAAACGTGGTATAGTGATAGGAGGACAACGACCTGTTAGGCAATATGGCGGACCAATAGCTCGATATTATTAGTGCTATAGAATAAATGACAATGATGTAGTTCTGAAGCATACTTTTCATTAGATGCTTTTGCAATGACTCAATGTATACTTTTAATCGAACTAAGTATATATCCATGACTTGCTCATGAATTACGGCAGAACGATTCGGTGAGGAAAGTTTTCTGTCATGTCATTACGGAAGAAGTGAACGTGTCAATATTTTGCTATTTGTTCCATAATTATTTCTGAAGTGGTTAAATGTATTTTCCTAAAACATTTTTTCTTTTATATAATACCTACGTTGCATCCAAATGCCTATTCGTTGAAAAAAATGCGGGCCATGTATTCAAAGGTCAAAGATCATAGGTTAATGGAAGTAGGGCATACATTGTACAACATTTCACTAAGTTGCTGGTTTGTTTGTTTGTTTGTTTGTTTTTTGTTTGTTGTTTTTGTTTTTTTGTTTTGTTTTTGTTTTGTTTTTGTTTTTTTTTTGGGGGGGGGGGGGGCATGATTCATAGTGTCCTAAAACCTTGTATAATACATGTATTTAGTTTTGTAGTCACGACTCTTGCTATGTATGATGCCAAACTCTTCCCTCTCATACAAATGCAGCCGTTTCAGGGAAATAATTATGATAATGATTGTTAATGCTGAAGTGGTTCATAACATTCCATTGATACTATGTATAGAATTAAAGTGAATTTGACAATGGTATATGATATCCGCAATTTACTCTTTGACAGGTTCTATCATCCGATTAATAATGTATAAATTGAATATACAGTAGTCCCCTATTCAGTAACTACAGGTTAAGTTACACATGTAGATAAGCTGCATTCATTTTGCACGCGACCATGGCGTTATAGCCAGAGATGACTGAATTCTGTAAATCTCTGTGTGCCTGCACAGGATTGGAAAACGAAACAGCTTTCTGTGTATAGAACAACGAAACAGAAACTGGTGCATGCATTATCCTCAGTCACTTTGTTATGCATAATGATGGTTTGCTCATTGCAGTTCCGGAATCTCAGCTCGAGGGACTCGAATTGATCCCAAATCAGTCGGCATGCGTGTATCACCCAAAACAATATCTGAACACAATTATAACTGCAGTCCTCCATAGTCTCTATTGGTTGCCGATAAGGGCTGGTATCAAGTTTGATTTTCATATTATTTACAGTGCCTTGTATTAAATGTTTTCATCGAAATGCCCGTATACGGTATGCGTATCTCAGTTAACTCTTTAAACCATAGTTGTAATCTACGTGCCAAGAATCTCATGTTTTCAATAAGCGTGAACTCCAAGACATGTCGTGATAAGGACTTTCAGACAATATTTGGCATCGTCATTATAAAACGAATTCCCCTTTTACAAGACACGCTTTAGATTTTAGATAGAAATATGGATTCGTTTGAATGCATACAAACAGCTTCTTAAATCCTCTTACATTTTGTTTTTAAGATATGGTGTATACTTTAGAAGTGTAAGAAGCATGCTCTTGTTTTAGAGGCTTTGAGTACTGGTAAGAAGCATAATATGTTATTCTTATAGATTATGTGAATAAGTACGCATTCAAGAACGTTTTGAATAAAACGTATCCAGACAACTGCATATCATATTTTCTCTTCGGTCATGCAGATGTATACTCTTGCCGAGAAGGTTAACTGTTTGATAGATATAGTGCTTACCTTTTTTTAATATTGAAAAGGTAATTGGGTAAATTTTTTGTTTCAGTTTATTATTCAAACACAACTAAGTTAACTTTTACATTAACATTTTCACAACTCACAAATTCCACACGCACACACATTTCATGATTCACAAGATCCAAGTTACACTAATCCTATTTACTTTGCAGAGTGCAACAACATAAGTTATATACTGAGCAAATAGGCTTACATCAGTTCGCACTATTCAAGGTTTAGAGTAGTTAAGGAACTAAATCGTACCCGATTATGTGATGCTAAGTTGCACCTTGAGATGATGGTCAATATTGCCCCTATAAAGGAGCAGGCGGTGACACTGACTTGCTCCTTTAAAGGAGCAATTTTGCAGCAGTCATGGAGCAAATAAGCACCACATGGGTGCAACATCATACCAATAAGGCACAAGATTGCACCCTCAAGAGAGGGTACATTCTTGCATCCTTCGGGCATAAAGTTGCACCTAAAGGTACGAGGTTGCGCCTTTTTCAAGGGGGCAAAGTTGCTCCCGAGGGTGTAACTTTCACCCTTTCTTGAGGGTACAAAGTAGCACCCAAAGTTCCAAGACTGCACCCTCAAAACAAGGCACAATCTTGGAACTTTGGGTGTTTCTTTGCACCCTCACGAAAGGATGTAAAGTGGCATCAACATGTAAAGGCTACACGGGGTGCAAAGGTGCGCCGAAAGGTAAAGGGTGCAAGAAAGAAAGGTGCAACTTAGCACCCCTTAGTGTGGGTGGAAAGATGCACCCTCAAGAAGAGGTGCAATCTAGCACCACTTAGTGTGGGTGGAAAGATGTACCCAAGGGAACATTTTCGCACCCTCAATAAAGGTTTCAACTTTGCACCCTCTCTGCAGTATTATTTTATACACACGTGAATTCCTTGTTCCTGTGAGCTACGTTTAATATGAGCGTGACCCAGTATTAGACACGTGTCAAGCCTTTGCAGACACAGAATTTTTTTCTTCATATTGTTTAAAGGTCATTTAAAACAAATTTAAATATATATTTATTTCTTTTAAGTTAAGAGGAGCAAAAATGTGGAGATCATGACCTGTGATACATGTTACGGAAAGTCTATATTTTTATGTGTACTCGGTTTTTTTTTTTCCAACTACAAGGAATTACCTATGAGCTAATTGGATAAAGAAGCTGAACATTACTTTTTTTCATCAGTTAATGTCAGTGCTGGTGTATTATTCTTGAAAAGTTGGCATCTAAATGTCCTCCAAACCAAGTACTTTTCACACTGCATAAGATTATATTCCTGTGAGTTACGTTTCTTATGAGCATGACAGATCTGTAGACACGTGTCATAGTGGTTACAAACACTAAATTTCCTTTGCTTTCATCGTTATCAAGAAGCGATTTTGAACAATTTCAGATGTTCTTGTTTTTTTTTTCTATTTCGTTACGAGAAGGCAATAATGATTTCATGTAAAACATGTTAAGGAAAGTTGATAGTTTGGTTATTTTATCATTACTCATCTTTGTCTTCTCAACAAGAAGATGATACACATGAGCTCATTTGCTAAAGAAGTTGAAGGATGTTTAATTCCTGGTAGCCACGTAGGGGCTTTTGTCATAACATTTTGCATCTTAATCCCTCGAAACTAAGTACATGCAGTATTAGTTTATAGATAACATAATATTTTTGTTGTTGCTGTGAGCTTATTCATATGAATTTTAGACATGTTTCTCATATGTTTCTGTCATATGCTTTACTGAAGAACAGCAAATGTTGAGTTTATTGCCAAGAGAGGTTGATCATTACTTTACATTTAAGTTCATTGAAGTGCCGGAGCATAAACTTGTCTTGAAATATTAGCATCCAAAACCCTCCAAACCAAAATACGCGCAATACTAGACAAGACAGGAATTCCTTGTTGTTGTGAGTTATGTTTCTTAAAAACACTGATTTTTTTCTGCTTTTGCAATGTACTATGTTCAAAAACACTCTTGAACAATTTTCAGATTTCGTTTCTTTCTTAAGAGAAGAAAACGTTGAGGTCATGTGAAGCATGTTCCTATAAGTTTTATTTCGTTAATAATTTTTCTTTACCCATCTCCTCAACCGTAAGGTGATACGGTACCTAAAAAAGTCATAGGCCAAAGGTGTTGAGCTTTACTTTCCCTTTTTAAAGTAAATTTAAGAGCTAGGCCATTATCTTTAAAAAGTTGGCATTTTAAGCTATGTACACCGAGGACGAGTCTTACTGAATGGATTTCTTGTTGCAGTAGAATTGTATTTTTTATGAGCTTGATGGAGTATTAGACAATTGTATAAAGTGTTTGCAAAAACTGTTAATGTACTCCCTTTTGCTAATTTCCAAAGAGTTCATTTGCCAAGTTTTGATTGTCTTTTGTTTTAATCATCAGGGGTTTGTTTTATCATGGTCATAGAGGAAAGAAACTTAATTATTAAAAAAAAAGCCTTCATAGTATAAGAAGAGATACTGTAGGAGACAATTTCATCAAAAGTTGTTATTTCCAACATTTCCAAAATGCAACTGATGAATATTTCTCCCCAGGGCACAGAAAGAAAGTAATTTTTGGTCTTGTTTTTGTTTGTTTGGTTTTTTTTTTCACGTCAGTATGTTATAATAACCGCGGGTTTACGCCCATCCCACCAATTTCCATCCGGATACTGTACCCGGCCCTGCTTTTTTGTTTTTTGTTTTACACTGCGAAGAAAATGAGAACACTGATGTTTAAGAAAAATCCCGACATGTTTGATTGGGCAATTCTTTTTTGATGTCTATTATTCTTTCCAAATAAGTTTTTTGGTTATCACTGAGGACAATGGACAGATACCCTATTTCTTGTACCAAAACCACAGCACTGTATATTCTCATATTTCTACAGTATTTCGTCTCAACACTTGCCCTATTGATATTTCAAAGCATGTTTCCCTGTGCGCTCAAGAAACTCCCCCATTCAAGGAGACCTCCGGGTGATTCTCAGATTTTTATATTTGTACAACTATGAATTAGTTATACTGAGGACAGAGTTTCAGAATTTGTGATAATTGGGATGAAGAATAAGAATATTTTCAAAAAAATAGAACAAACTGCAATGAACAAGGATGATGACATGGGAGAGTCACCATAAGAATGCATGAGTTGGGGCTCAAGGAAGCAGAACAAAAGAATAAGGTATATGCATAGACAGGTGAACTCGCAAGCAAGCGGTATAGTTATGGAATTACACTGCTATCATTTCTGAAATATGTGAACCTTATAGCTGGTAAAATTGGGTCTTTGAGAGCGTCTGGGGGCTACGCCCCACCACTTAAAGCGTCTGGCAACGGTCATGCATTTATTCTGTAAGTGTAAGAACAAGTTCCAGTGGGTTTCATGGGGTTACTTTCCTAATTTTCAGCTAGGCTAGCCTAGCTGGTAAGAGTTTGGTCTTTGGGGCGTCTGGCTGCTATTGTCTGGCAACAATCATTCAATTATCCTTTGAGTGTATCACAAGAACAACTTCCAATGGGTTTCAGGAGGTTATTTTTCCAGCTATATATAGGCTAGTCTAGCTGGTAAAATTGGGTCTTTGAGGGCGTCTGGCGGCTACCCCCCCCCCCCCCCACCACCACCACCACCACCACCATTTAAAACGTCTGGCAACGGTCATGCATATATCCTGTAAGTGTAAAGAACAAGTTCCAGTGGGTTTCACAAGGTTACTTGTTCAGCTAGGCAAGCCTAGCTGGAAAAAGTTGGGTCTTTAAGGGCGTCTGGCGGCTACCCCCCACCACTTAAAATGTCTGGCAATGGTCATTCATTTATCCTGTAACGGTGTAACGAACAAGTTCCAGTGGGTTTCATGAGGTTACTTTTTCAGCTAGGCTAGCCTAGCTGGAAAAAATTGGGTCTTTAAGGGCGTCTGGCGGCTACCCCCACCACTTAAAACGTCTGGCAATGGTCATTCATTTATCCTGTAAGTGTAACGAACAAGTTCCAGTGGGTTACATTAGGTTACTTTTTCAGCTAGGCTAGACTAGCTGGAAAAATTTGGGTCTTTAAGGGCGTCTGGCAGCTACCCCCCACCACTTAAAACGTCTGGCAATGGTCATTCATTTATCCTGTAAGTGTAACGAACAAGTTCCAGTGGGTTTCATGAGGTTACTTTTTCAGCTAGGCTAGCCTAGCTGGAAAAATTTGGGTCTTTAAGGGCGTCTGGCGGCTACCCCCCACCACTTAAAACGTCTGGCAATGGTTATTCATTTATCCTGTAAGTGTAACGAACAAGTTCCAGTGGTTTTCATGAGGTTACTTTTCCAGCTAGGCTAGTCTAGCTGGAGTTGGGCCTTTAAGAGCGTCTGGCGGCTACCCCCCACCACTTAAAACGTCTGGCAATGGTCATTCATTTATCCTGTAAGTGTAACGAACAAGTTCCAGTTGTTTTCATGGGGTACATTTTTTCAGCTAGGCTAGCCTAATTTTGGGGGGTCCTTTTTGTGGCCCTTCTGGCCACACCCACTACCGATGACCAGCCAGACGTGCATTTCCATACTCAGGGGAATATGTACTAAATTGCTATACACATAAAAATTGGTAACCTTTTCAGCTAGGCTGACCCCCGCTGGCTCCCGGACTATTTGAAGGACAATATTATGTTCATTTCTTTTTATACAGTGGTGAGTAGACGACATTGATCGTCACCTCTTTCAATGCGTGTGTATCCGATGTCGCTATTCAGTAGAGGATCGGGGGAGGGGGTGTTTAGGGGGTTCCTCTTTTTTTTTTTTAACCTCACCCCCTTTTTTGCATTTATTCATCAGCCGATTTTTTCGCAGTTTTTTTTTAACTGCTTCTTATGACCCATGTTATCCGCCCCTGCTATTCTATCGAAACTAGTGAAACTTTTATCAGGTTCCATCACGTTGCCATACAGTTGCGACGGATCTTTGACCTTCGTACAGTCGTACAGAGAGCCACGTTAAGACAATAATGACGAGTGAGGGCAGCAAAGACTTTTGTGAAGAGCGCTCTGATGAGCTTACCACCTTATGCTCAGACAAACTCTTAATCAGCGCATTACCAGACGCGCTGTACGAAAGAACGAACGTACTGCATTGAAGGACGTAAAGCCAACAGAGCGGGGATATTTGAGGGTGGGCGTCAGATTATAGAAATTCAAGAAAGGAAAAATGAAGATCTGCTCGAGGCTGTTGAATGCACTGAAGCTAACGAATCAAAAGCACAGATTAGTGTTATAAAGTAAGATGACGGTCTGTGGAAGCGGTAAGTCCAAGAAATAACATTTGCCGGGGAACCCCCCCCCCCCCCCCGAAAAGCAACAAAAAGAAAACACAGAGACGATCCAAAATGGAATGGACGCTCGATTTTACCCACTAGATTTAGAGGTAGAACGTAAGGCAAAACATAAAGCACTTGTCTCCTCTATAATAAGGTAATCCTTTAATACTCGACAGGTGCCTCGTAATCTTCACTTGCAAAGTGACGGTGCAAAGGACTAACAAGGTCAAATTAATCTCTTCGAATTAAGTGAAAATAATTTGAATGAAACATCCCTTGATCGTAAGGATATCAAGAAGGAATAATATTCAAACCTTATTGCGAATGTTATCTAAGACAGGGACCGACACGGTATTACTATGAAGAATCAGCGGACTCCACTCGTATTCTCCACTGAAGTCAAAGTCATGAAGACTACACCCCTATTGACCCTCAGCTTATAGATTGCACAATGTCACCTCATCCACAGAATATCCCTGGATAAACATCAAACGTCTTTCACAGGCTAGCCAGCTAACTATACAGATATCGAATCTATAATGTAAAGTAGATAACGTGGCGAATCGTGATGTAATCTTTCCCCTCCATTATCCCGATTTCAACATAATGTACTTGTATCCCGCACATAGTGGTACCTCGATCCCCCCCCCCCCCCCAAAAAAAAAAAAAAAAAATAAGAGAAAGAAAATTTTGATCATAGTTTTAACAATGAAATAATATTAGCTACATGATACATGCATGGCGTGAGGGCCTGTTATAAAATATGGCAAGGCTGTTTTCCGTGATTAGTCTCGTTTTAAAACTATAAGTGAAGAGCTCAGGAGTTTAAACTCGGTCTTTGTAACAAAAAAAAAGAAGAAGAAAAGAAACGACTTCGACAGTCAGGTAGCAAGATAATTGTATCACTCTGAGGCAATTGATATTACATGCAAAAATTGTAAAACGCTGGATTTTAAGGGAAGACTGTGGTTTTCGCATAACATCTTAAATTGTTGAATTCACCAAGCATTGAGTTTGACGATTAACGGTGTGAGATTCCATGTTTCAAGTCACCATTGTGCCATCTAATTCAACATGTAGCACCTATGAATAAAAAGATGGAGAAAGATAGCAATATAATGCCTGCCTTAATCGATCTTCGTTGAAATTTTTTAATCTGAAACTCATGGTAGAGCAGTGGCAACACTGAAAAGGATATACCCTAATGATAAAGAAATCATTATCATTATTATTATTATTATTATTATTATTATTATTATTATTATTATCATTATTATTATTATTATTATTATTATTATTATTAGCATCATCATCATCATCATGCCATGACATTATCATGGATCTAGTCCCAATCAGTGAAGTCCAAAAGGCTCGCTATCGCTCCAGACGTCACCCCACAATCAAATACATGAAGTGACAGGAAAGAAGACATCATCTAGTCATCATTACAGTTCCTTGTATAGATTTGTGTTTGATGGGAAATTCTGATGGGAAACGGCGTCTTTAGAGGAAATTATGTGAAGGGGATTATAGATGATGGCTATAAGTCACCGAAATAGCTTTACCCATGAAATCGAAGTATGACTTGCCGACCGTCGCTATGGTTACGAACACTCGTAATTACAAGACTGAATCTCAGCTAGCTGTGGCTAGGGTAGTCCCTATCAAAGCCTATAGGTGCTCGACCGGGGTTTCCGGGTCTCCCTGCTTTAACCCGTTAAGTGTATCTAGAAAGGACAGAGTGACATGGGTTGGTAATCATTCATTCAATGACGGCATTTCTCCCCTCTATGGAACTGACTAAAAAAGAGGAGTGTCTGTAAATAAGTAGCTTACACTTGCCCATGGGTCTACCTTTGCCCCTATAGGCCTCATGTCATGCGTTACGGTTTGGTGGTTTTAAAATCAGCAGTTATATCTCTGGAATGTGGGCTTCGTGTTGACTTCCATAGTTTGTCCTTGCGGATTATTATTCCCAGAGTTATTTGGCGGTGGCGTTATTTTAATTGTGTTTGGTTATTTTCGTGATTCGTCTTGCCAGTCATTGACATTTGCCCACTTTGCTTAGATCGCTGTAACCTATTCGGTAAAATCAAACAGAGAGGAAAGAACGAGACACGGTTCTACCAAAGAGCTTCAAACATTGGAGCTTCTTGATTCTATGCGAAGGCGCGTTTACCGAGGCGGTGAATAACTCAAAAGCCTGATCATCTGTTAAGGACTCTGTACAGTTTGTGCACCGGGTGAAGCAAAAGAGACACGCAGGAACAGTGTACAGCAAAAGTGTGGCAATGGATGCTTGATTCTGATATTGTGGATTGTACGTAAACAAACTCATTTATCCCTTGGATTGAGGACTACTATAGTGCTCGATTGCCATTATACGTTATCGAATGTAGATATGAATCTGTAACTTTTCGGAACCCGTTCTATCTGACGTGAATGGAAGGATGTAGATGTCCACCTAATCATGGTGGGTTCTTCAATCAAATCAATCACAACGTGTCAGCGAGAATGGACACGCAGGACGCTATTTTCCCCGTCTTTGTGGCAGTTTCTTCCGATATAACAACGCAACGTCTCCATCTTCTGAAGCCCTCGATCATGTCAAAATTGTTTGCAAGATTGCAGCTATCATCACTTCAATAATCCTTCCATACTCTACGTCATTTGCCGTATATGCTCGAAATTATTAAACGTCATGAATTTTGACAATAACATTACTATCATTATTACTTAAAGTATCAATAAGCGATGAGGAAGTGCGATGTGGTATTGTCATTAATCCATTACTAAACAAGCACACTGGAATGACTATTTGGAGATTTGCCATCAAACACCCTCCAGCGGGCCCTAATTGGATTGATATCATGCCATGAGGATTCATGAGGACTGTTTCAAATAGAACAATGAAAAGCTATTTACAGTTCAGCTTGCACGATCCCTTCAGAATATCATCAATATAATAATCATAAAATCCGATCATTTGATCCCAGTAGAGACAACCAACCATCTCTGGTATGCAGTGTGCCCAGACAAAACTGGAGTATATTTCCGCCACCAGGAGGGTTCCTAAATGTGCGAGAAGTTTCCACCACTGGTTGATTTGTTATGATCTCTGCCCCATTTGATCTGCCTTTTACGCTTGTTGCACTCAGACTGATGTTTGTTTACGTCCTGCACTCCTTGCCTGTATGAGTTAGTATTGAAAAAAACGAGGGGAAAAAGAGACAGCTGCAGTATAAGGACCGTAGGTATGTGGCACTCGCCTACGCTTGAAGTTGAACCTACGCACTAACTGGTGACTTGCCTCGACATAGGTCAGGTACTAGAGCAAAACCATTGGATGTCATCTCAGGGGCACGGAGTGACAGTGATCTGGGGAGTTCAGCGATGATATCAGGGAGGTGGGAAGAGAATCCTGTTTAATTCCTCCCCGCTCGAGAAGACTCTTGCCAAGACGAGTCATTTCTGCCCTACGAGTGTGCAGCGAAGAACAGAGAATGCTAGTGAGGTGTATCGAGATATTCCGGACTTAATTGACGGTTAAAAGAATGAGGAAATATTGGATATCGAGCGAAATAGGCAAGGGCATTGCCTCAAAGAAGGCTGTAAATACGCCCTAGTCTGTTCGTGTTTTACTAATATTAAACTGAGTGACACATTAGAATTTACTTTCCCAGTTGGACTGGATTTGTCTGCTTAATTCTTCAGTTACAGAGGTAATAGGGACTCACTATCAAACAATCTGACAATATCTCGCCCTTTAATCGACGACCAAGTTTCTTCCATGCTGCAGTTTGCTTCTTCGATTACTTCATGTCATCTCATTCGATCAACTGAGCAGCTAGCTGTCTGTTAAATTCTCAAAGAAAACTTGGAAGCGCTTTGAGCTCTATTTTACATCAAAACAAAGCTCTGCGTGCTCAACGCTGTTCTATGTTCTCATCATTGGACTGATTGTGACGTGAAGGATTTTTTGCCAACTTGCAACACCACGCTAAAGAAACCACCTGCCATTGACATTACGTAAACTTGTTTCAATTGCCGGAAGTTTGGAAGCTGTGATTCAAGACAGCGTTGTATCGGAGAGCTGAGGGGCTCGCGGTTCATCAATGCAATTGTCCAAGAAACGATTGAGACTGCAGGAATGAACAGTGCAACATTATGGCTTGTTTTGTCGGTTTGGAAAACTCACCGTTTATTATCAGGCTTTGATCATCACATACTATAGTGGAATGATTTTGCGGTGTATTTGATAACATTTAACTTTCGCAACATTATTGATATTACGACCTCTGTAAGTTGTGTGGATGTAATCGCTCTCAAGCAATGACTACTTTACTTGTTTGCTCAAGGGATCCACTGAATTCATATTCATCATTGCTGTGCCAATTAATTCTCAGTGCGTTACACTGTAGGTAAAAACGCCTCTAGTATTGTCCTGCGAAAATTACCTTCGCTTCGAGGCCAGTTTGGTATTTTTCCTATCAGCTCCAGTACCCAGCCACAATGCCCGATATAGCAAACAAGCGTCGCACGTCTCGGATATCAGTATCCAAACTCAACAGGCCGTTTCCACTGCAGTCGCCGGACTTTGTGAAAAAGTTGAATCCCGACAAACTGGGACAGAAACTGAATCCACAGCTCGGGAAGCGGTTTTGGACGTCCATCGGCAACATGTGGTCCAGAATTTACAATGGTGAGTCTGACACTTAAAAATCTTCCTTTTGTGTACACCAAACATGAACTACCAAATTGACATGCCTTGATAAGGAACTATATTCACAGCTATTCATCAATGTCTAGAGGAGTTGAGAACAGACTGTCGTACATTCCAGATAAATACACCGCTCTTAAGGTACGTATTACACATAAGCAAACAGCAATTATTTCTTTACGATTATTGTTATATCAACGGGGCGAGCAGGTCCGGTGGGTATACATAGGGGTAGGGCGGAGGCAGGAAGGGGGAATCCCCCGAGCGACCCTCAGTTATTTTTTAACACCGGGCGTGTACACTCCTCTGAAGAGTTTCACCAATTAATATCACAGTAATGTTTTGAACAGAAATACTTGCAAAAGTAAAACTTAACATATAACTTTACTGTGTACAACCATCGATTTCGCAAAACATTATACTGGCACCGAGTGACAAACTTATACGATTCAAGATAACCATCAAGAGGAAATGGATTGGTCTGAATTTGGAGACTAACTAATGGGGGAACGGGCGTGACCTCTATACCTCGGCCTCACTTCTCGGCTCCCTGGCCTCATGGTTTTAGCGTGGAGCTACTTACGTTGGAGCTCCATGGTTTTTTAGATATCTTCGTAATCATAAAATTCGAGAGCAAAGTGATTAATTCGTGCACAGGAAAATACAGATACGCGTTGATTAGTCATCATTGCAGCTGGAGACACGGGTACTGCTGATAAGAAAATAAGTACTGTATTCGAAGTGAGTGCATATCACTATATGATTAATATCTTCACCCTATACAGCTGTGATGATTTCACCAAAGATAATCGTTAATTATTAGTGTTCTGTGTCAATATTTGGTTACATGGCTGAGACATTGTTTCATTGTTTAGTGTCTATGAAGGCTGATTGGTTTAAGCCGCCTCTTTACGAGATCTCTGAATGTATATCTTGTGGAAGCTATTAAGAGCATGACAGTGGACTCCATGTTAAATCTAATATGCCACGTGAGTTGCTCATTTTAGCTGCCAACAAGCGCAGTTGATTTGGCAGCCAAATATTCCTGTAAATTATCAGCCAAAATAAATGAACAACATAGTTGTTGTTGGCATTGTTATACTCACAGAAAGGAACTCATCGTCTCTTCAATGATGATGACACACAGTACGTGTAAACACATTACTGTTATCGTTGCTCAAAATAAGACAGAGACGCTTGATTTTTGTAACGTTTGTTTGCTACTTGAAAACTAAACCTGAGAGCAAATTCATTCCACCAAAATTAATGATTCTTATCGGCTGGATCATAAAATTTTGCGTGGTTTGATGGCATTGTTTACGCTGATTGGGATCTTACGATGTCATTAAAGAGATATACATGCGAAAGACAATCACTTTTAACAAACTGGGGATTACTTTTTAACGCACTGTGCATTTTCTTTTTTGACCATACTATATTTTTGGTAAATTGCTCAGCATTTCTGTCTTTGATCGCTCTTTTCTTCTGTTCTTTTTCTTTTTCTTTCCTTCCCTTTTCTTCACCTCTCCTGCTTATTGTCTATCTCCTTCATCCTTTCTACCGAGTCTCCCTTCCGATCTATTGATGTTTGCGCTCTCCACATTTATATATTATTCACACCACACTATAGATAACACAAGCATGTGGTAGAGCATTCAACTTTATGATCATACATATTTATGATAGATAGGGTACAATCCGACACGTGTACTGTGAGAGATCGAAGTCCATACGAATGCGCTCGGATATTTGAGGCTCACCTTGATACATGACATCTTTGTCATAACTGTCAAACCGATTGATATTGTACAACACAGAAATTACATAAGGATTTTTGTGTACGAGCAAGAAAAAAAAAATCTTTAGATTTTCCTGCATTGCCCGACTGATAAACGCGTATGCTAATAATAAGAATAAGAAAGAACTAATTTCAAACGAAACAAACTAAAGAGATAAACCAGACCTGAGCATGTGAAATACAAGAATAAATGGTTCAATGAAAGAAAAAGATATACATTTTAAAAACACATACGTAACCATCAGCCAGGAAAGAGCAAAATGCTTGTGATGGCCTATGGCGATAGCTGACACTTGATTTGAAGCTCTGTAACACAGGGATCTATAGGACAAAAGTAGCAGCTAGCATGTTTTAAATGTATTGATTCACTGAAAATCTCATTTCCGTATTGGAAAACAATAGATATACAGATGAACATAGGATAAACACATACATGAATAAACATTACCCTTGGAGTGTGTTTGATGGCGGAGGTAAGATGAGAAGTAATCAAGACTGAAATCAATGGGGTTGGCTAAAAGTTTCAAAATCGGAGATAAAGCTCCCCTTTCTTTTTTTTAGTAGTCTTTGTCAGTTGCCTTGGGTCCGGTGGCAAGACTCCACTCCATAGGCTGACAGGAGTTGTGGGGAATGTGGGCGCGGTGGCCAGGTTTATCCCTTGTAGTTGCCATCGCTCCCAGGTCCGTTCTATAACCTGGTGCAAGTGTACCTGTTAGGGCCCCCGTTTATCGGTTAAATAAGTGCCTTACTTGAGTGGTTCCTGTATAGAGCACTGTAAACCACTGACTGAAAAGAACCACAAAAAGTGAAATAATCCTCCAAGGAGTGCTAAGAATCGCATGATTTGCAAAGAAGTATACAGTCTTCCATGCACTGAAGCTACTGCAAGATTTTCAGTATAAAGATTGCAGGAGACTGTAAAAACTAGCAAATATTTTATCATTAAATAAAGAACAACAACAAAGATTGGAATAAGAAAGTTAAGCATACACAAAGGTAACATAGCAAACAGGAGCTTTTTGTCTCACCTCCCGTGGAAAAACACACACAAACAGTATTATTGTGAATTAACCGGGACATTTATTACAACTTCCCGGTATAATTGTTTCGCTATACTACCGTGTCTATTACTGTGCAAACTTACCGTGAGTAGTCTGCTGTTCCACACCGTATTACAGTTTGCTTTATTCAACAGAGTAATATCAAACGGAGAAAATAAAAATAAGATTCATCAAACCGGACATTACATAAGGAAATTATGCAATGTTGAGGTGTCACGTCTTTTCCGAGTGCACGCAAACTGGACTCTCAAAACATTAACTCTCCCGTTGATTTGCTTATCAAAGTACATTGTATCAGTAAACTCATGGTTTTATGTGGTCTATTCGCAACTGCAATTTTTCTGGGGGTAAAACTGTTTCTGTAAGTTATCCCAAGACTACAATCACATATGAGGTAAAGGATACAAGTTATTCTCACTAATTTATTGTAAAACGAGAGGATCTTAGTGATGACTTGTGTACCAGTCGGGGGTGGGGATGGGTATGAATAAAATATAAAACGTGGAGGGGTGAAATCATCACATCCATAGATTTAAATACGTGGTTGTTACTTCTCTCACTAAATGAAACCATGGCAGTTTTAGAATTTCACAATTGCCTCAATAAGTTATGTGTTGCTTGCCCCACTCTTCACTTTTGCCCTCCTTACAACCCCCATATGCATGTCGCTTCC
Source organism: Diadema setosum (assembly GCF_964275005.1). Classification (NCBI taxonomy): domain Eukaryota; kingdom Metazoa; phylum Echinodermata; class Echinoidea; order Diadematoida; family Diadematidae; genus Diadema; species Diadema setosum. Next base: position 746,722 of record NC_092698.1, on the reverse strand, counting down.
CTCTTTAATTCTCCCTTTTCTAGGCTCTTCTTCTGCCAAGCAACGATCCGGATAAGGACCACTATGTACACAATGTCATGGTGTCACCGCAAACCTTTCTCCCCTTGTCATGCCTGTCTCAATAAGTCTTGAGTTTATAAACCTCTATACCGTTTTGTCCTTTTGAATTATGCGATTATCAAAGCCAACACGAATAAGGTGTTATCACTTGCACGCGAAGTTTCAAATAGGAGGATATTAGTGCATGTAAGGTGAGGTAACGTGGTACAAGAAAGAGCGACATGGCGTGTATTACATGACATGACCAGAAAAGTAGAGAGCGACAAACCATGAGCGTTTTGGAATGTCTTTTTACCTATCAAAACCATTCCTTCAGTGACAGGGACACTGTTACATGTCAATTCAAAGAGAGGCGGCTTTTCATCCAGCAAAGGGGGAGAAAATCATTTATATTATATAAAGAGACATTAAACTATTCTTGTCCGTAATCAAAGCGCCAATTATGTTTCCTTGATTGCCTATAATAGAATTGTAAGTAATTTGAGACTTGATATAAGAGAGGTTCTTGAGTATACCTAGGAGGAAGTTTTTTTTTTTTTTTTTTTTTTTTCCTCATGTGGCATCCGGAACACACAACTATTATTGTTATCTTTACCGATTTAAACGGTCTTCAGCTGTTCAGTGAATAATCAAATTGTAATCCAGAGCATTAGCCATACGTGTTACACAATCATGATAATGCATCAGTTCTATTCTATAGAAAGAAAGAAAGAAAAAAAAACATACGGAAGATTATGACAAGATCCGGACAGATACTTTCATCGGTTTTGATCCATCTATGTCTTTTCAGCCATATACAGCCCTAATGGTCAGAGGGCCCTGTATTTACATTGTAGTAGCAGTAATGATAATGATAATGATAACAATGATAAGAATAATAGTTATCATTATTATTATTATCATTATTATTATACTATCATCATCATTATTATCATCATTGGGGCTGTTGAGGTTATTTTTATGATTATTATTGTTCATATATTGCCATATTATTATAATATCATGGTCGTTATCGATATCAAGCCCGAGATGCCAACTTGGCACTGAATATAAAAGCTTTAATGAGAAGGGCTTGATGTGTACTTATGTCCGTGGTATCAGTTTGATATATCATACCGGTCATCGGTGACTTCTGAATCCGTACAATCGTCTCAACCTCTGCAACGTTATCGCGACTGTGTGGTGCAAGAATTGATGTGCGATCTAAAAGGTGTATAGGAGTTAAAATTCAGGCTAGTTGTACATTAAAAACAAGGTTACCTATAATAGAAACCGTGTACTACATTATTTTGATACAGAATGAACTGCTAAGAGCAGACACGTTATAGGCTATGCGTTAAAGACTGAGGAGAGATTATTATGTTTGTCTGAAAGAGGTCAATATGTTTAAACATTCTGTGATGACGTGAGAAGAGGTCCAATTTCGTGTGCTTGATTAATCGCTTATCGAGTACACTGTGAGGTGCATGTTTAGAATGGCCTACATCCAGTTCTCCTATTACATCACAGCTTGATATTATAGAGCAGTTCCTTAGGCCAAGATGGACATTGCACGAACTCACGAGACAACACAGATTTAAAGACATATTCATGTACAAGTCTTTTATATATTTCATTCGTGCATAAGGATTGAACATGCTCGCGAAAACATTTAATAAAACATTACACACATATTATTTGCTTAGATTCTGATGGACAGAAATGACGTTTTAGCTTTTATACTACTCTTTTTGATTTATACAGTATATAGTATAGACATCGAGTAGCAAACAATTTTACATGGTTGCACATTAAACAGTCATTGTCAATTGAACATGGTAAAGATTGATGTTTAGTTGTATACAGTGGCGTATCTGGGGGGGGGGGGGGGGGCAAGGGGGGCACGTGCCCCGGGCGCCACTCCTCCAAAACATGATGATGACGCGGACAAAATGACAATGTTTATTGTGTTCACACAAAAATGTTCTGTGAGCTGAAACACAAAAATTTTCGGCTCGCTCGCTGCGCTCGCTCGCCAAAATTTACATAAGAACGAAGGTAAGAACAAAACGTGATGATGACAAAATGACAGCGTCTATTGTGTTCACACATGTCATTTTATATTTAGCAGGCAAAATGTTTCACGGAGTAGCGGCTGCAATTTCTTTCGTTCTGAAGCGATCGCCGATTGGATCAAAAGAGGACGCCAATGGTTTCGAACATACGGGGGAGGGGGGCGCAAAAAACCCCCGAATCAAACAAGATAATAACAAAACGTAATGATGACGCGGAAATATACAAATTTCGGCTCACTCGCTCGTACTAATTTAGAGTATGTTTTCAAGTCCTCAGTTTGTTGGTATAAATCGTTATCTATAAGGTCGTCACTATAATTGTGAGATTTAATAAGCAAAAAATGATAAGAATTCCATGTTTTGTAAGCTGAAACACAAAATTTTCGGCTCGCTCGCTGCGCTCGCTCGTCAAAATTTTAAAAAAAGATAAGAACAATACGTGATGATGACGAGGACATATACAAATTTCAGCTCACTCGCGCGCACTAATTTAGAGTATTTTTTAAAGTCCTCAGTTTTTTTGGTATAAATCGTTATCTATAAGGCCGTCACTATATCTTGATTAGAATTGTAAGATTTGGTAAGCAAAAAATGACAAGACTTCCATGTTTTGTAAGCTGAAACACAAAAATTTTCGGCTCGCTCGCTGCGCTCGCTCGCCAAAATCTATCAAAATTCATTACATGTAAATCACCCTCAAAAGATCCCTTTTAAGTGCTTGAAAAAGCATAATGTGGACTTTGTTTAAAGTCCCTACCGGGATGGGGTTGGGGTTGAACACTTTTTCAGAAATTAGGTGCGGAATTTTCGTGCTTGCCCCGGGCGCCGTTTTCCCTAGATACGCCACTGGTTGTATAGATAAAGGTGGAGAGTTGTGAGGGGGGGGGGGGGGGGGGGTGAGTATTGGGATATTCATGGAGGGGCAAGTGGGAAACCTTGGTTAAATAGCTACCCTTTGAAAGTGACGGTAACAATTCTTTTTTCATTACAACCTTGTCCATGGCGTTTGGGGTGTTTGTCAAATTTTGCAACTTTAATCTCAGGGGTTCACAGGCACTCGACTTTTACTGAGTAAAATGCACATGATGAGGACAAGGGAAAATTAACATACATGTTAGGTATAATGATGGATCCCTTTAGAATGCAGATATCCTTCGATTAGACGTAATATCGGCCTATACCTTACTCAAGACCGACTATATATTGAATTCATAAAAAGTTGATAAATAACAAGTACACTTAAGGGTGCATAATGTGACTTTCAGTATCTATATATATATATATAATTATTAATAACATCTAACTACTGTTACACATTATGACATATTGCAGAGTGGTGACATTTCACAAGATCTGGATGTTATCATGACACCGAAATGCCCCCCCCCCCCAACAAAGAGAAAAGAATGATGAGCGCTTGGTAAAAATGAGGGCACAAACATCATAAATACGTCACAGATCACAACAGAACGTCACGAGAAACTATGCCCACTAACACTGTGCTGTTTACAGCTGTAACTCTCCCTTTCACGGGCCTAATGGCCTCATAGCAGAAATAGATTTATAATTGAAAACAAAAGAATGAAGGAGAAAAAAGGGACTCGTCATTGGAATTGGCAGGAGCATAAATCCACATTATCCAAACAGCATGACCGGCTCATGCAATCTGGGAATATTACAAATCTGGATTCGCGTGAATATAGTATATGCAAGTATGTTCCATTTAAAAAGAAAAAAAAAATCATTTTATAGGGGTCAAAAGAAATCGAAATTTGTACATTGGTCTTTCTGACGTGATGCGAGAAGTAGAGCATTATAGCCTCCATTTGCCACTCAAATTTGTCGCATCATCGATGTATAATGATGATGGTCCTTATCATGATAAGGTTGATTAATATTGATAACTGTGGAGGGGTATAGGGTGAGTAAGATCCGCAAGCGCCATGCTATATAATTTTTGTATGATTGTATAGTTAAGGTTTTCGAAAGATCCATACGAGTGACTGTTCGCTTGTGTTTGTGTGTTGTTGTTGTTTTTTTTTTCATGGTTGTGAGTTGGTATGCCGCCATTGATTTCCTCACTACCCACGCAACTGTGTGGAGTAAAATCCCACGCTCGACAAAAATAGCGTCTTGCTTTCCTCAGTCTCAGATTTGGACATTATTCAAGACATGTCTCTTTTTTTTCAACTCACCCTTGCTTTAGCGACATTTGCTAACATTTGACTATAGACTAAATGAGAAAAGGCAGGAACTTCCACTGCTGTGAATCATTGTCCACCCACTCGGGTCAGGACGTCTAACGAAATTCTTGCGATACTTTAATTTACGGGGTCACTTTTTAGCAACAAAATCACTGCGTCCGAATTTCTGATATTTTCGAGGTTCTAATATGTCACGGGCAAGACCTCGTGCTGTTGCTGTGTATTGGCAATTTGGTGGTTGTAAGTTCAATGATTTTATTTTCGCGCTATGTGGTTATAAATAGAAACCTGGGACCTCAGGGCGGGGGGGGGGGGTGATGCGGGTCCGGGGGAGGGGGTCAAGATTTAATGCTCCCCCACCCTTAGAGTTACCACGGACCGCGTGGGCTTTGGTGTGTGTGTGTGTGTTTGTGTGTGTGTGCGTGTGTGTGTGCTTGTGGTTAAGGGGTCAGGCAGGAATATGGTTTGTTTTGATGATATACACATATGGTTATTTTGTGCTTGTACGGGGGGGGGGGAGGGGTGGTTGATAGGTTAGATGGAGAAAAAAAATGATGAGTTTTGTTCGGTTAAGTAAAGAATGCTTTTTTTAAAATATGTTTTTAGGAACTGCTGTATTCTCAAGAGAGTGTAAGAGAATTTATATAATGAAGTGGATATTGAGCAATCTGATCAAGTTGATCAAGATTTTTTTTCCTTTAAGAGTTATACTTTATCTGATATATTTATGTATATAGTGTGTGCTCTGCCAAAAAAGAAAAAAAAAGAAAAACAAAAGAAGTTAAGTGAAAAAGTGATTGAGTAGCACACATTTCTTAGTCGGTGTGTGAGTGATAAGGCACATTCGGATTGGCTTGATTAGGCTGATCAAAATAGCTTTTTCTGAGAATTATGCAGATTTTTATGTCATTTCTTTTATAAAAATAGGGTATGATTTGGTAAAAAGAATCGTACTGTATGTTTGAAAAATGATTTAGCAGCACAAGAAAGAAGAATACAGCTGCTTTCTTTTTTTTGTTGGTGGACGTATTAATTTTATTGTTAATATGGATTTCACATTGAATGAAACTCAAAGAAAAGAATATTATAAAAAAAAGTGTGTGTGTGAGAGTGTGTGTGTGTGTGTGGGGGGGGGGGGGATGGGCACAACCCCGCTCCGGGTTCCGATCCTCGGCCCCTGGAACGTACAGCCTTTTCACCAACACGGTCACAAACCTAGAAATTTTGTCAGAAAAAAAAGAAAAGAATACGACGCGTCTGATCATATAAAATCCAGTCCGTAGGCATTAATCACAGCGATATTTTCAGATCAGAATCACTTTGTGACCCTGGATACGAAGTCTTTTCTGTAAGAGAGCTAATCCTTGGAACGCAGTCATCACATTCTCTCGGACGACCATCGGTGAATAGAGCTGATAAAATTGTTGAATATATATACATATATATATATATATATATATATATATATATATATATATATATATATATACATACATATGAATATATCAATCTCTAATTTCATCGCCCCCTGATATATAATCTCGTTGAATATTGAGAGAGAGAGAGAGAGAGAGAGAGAGAGATGGAGAGAGAGAGAGATTTTTATTCATTTATTTATTTTATTTTCTTTGCTGCATGCTCTTCCATTGAAAACAAACAAAAATGTCAAAAAACCGACCTTTTGTATCCACATAATCATCTGCAGTTAACAAATGAACCAGACTGACCTAAATTCCGTCTGCTGACAAGGACATTATGCTGCGATAATATAGAAACACAATTTCATGCAAGTTTTTCAGCATTGTGTATTTCTGGTCAGACCATTCTTGTAAACAAAATCAGCTCAAAAACCGCCAGAGTTGTACGTCAACTTGAAAATAGAAGTCAGATTCAATGGGAATTAATAGCCTGTTAAAAACATATAGTTCCCGTTGTAGACCGCGAGAATTCTCCATCATAGCTATGGGGATAGTCTTAGTATCTTATTGATTTGAGAGGAAATCGACATTTACAGGCAAATGTTCTCATCCTGGAAAATAAAGACAACCTTAATTTGCACAACGAGAACAGAAATAATAAAAGTGTGTAACTTCGAATTCTTTCTGAAACTGTTCTAAACAAAATATAGTATTTTATTCACAGTTAACATAGAAACAGCTGATAATTCAATGAAATTTAAACTTGTTTTCTCCTCTAAAGTTCGTATGAGAGTTAAAGCGGCGCCGAGCATGACTTCAAAGTATAGAGGAATGTTAGATATTCCATGCAAATCAAATAATATTTATTTGTTGTTTGCATGGATTACGTATATTAAGAGTTGCCACTCTCCGGTACATTACACAACGAGTGTTACACCATGCTAATATAATATATCCCAGGCCTCCTCTTTGTGACGATGTGTGTAATGAGGTGAGACGTGCGTCATTATGTTTGTATTAAAGGTGCCTACATAGACCTGAATCTGTGAAGAAGGTAGACCTTTATTACAGGAAATCGATTATTCCACCCCCACCCTCCTCGACCCGTCCTCGTTGAAACGAAGAAGGAAAGTAAGGAGAATGATATGGAAATCTCGTGTGTTTCCGAAATTAGTTCGCTATAATGAGTGTTTTGTCGTAAATCCATGCATGCCAATTCTTGTATCTACATCGGAAAACTCCTCCTCTTGTTGTGTTGTCATAACCCGAGGTTCGCCAGATTATAATGATTTCTTTAGTACATCAGCAACTGATGGTGTTGTCTTTCTATATTTTTACGACATCTCATTATAGATTACTCCCTCCCTTGTTATTACTTCGTCAGCAACATTAATTTGTCTGAAAGCAGCTGCATCTTCTTCCAATATTACTGTCCAAAGTAAGTGACAGGCGATACAGGAATTCATTATTTTGAGAGTGTTCTAGACAAAAAAAAAAAAGAGGAAGGAATAAAGATAATATCTGATAATGCATGGCACCGTTACGTGAATTATCATCGATTGCATTAAGCCACCATCAGATAAGAATGACTACATCAGAAAAAAAAAATCAATTATATTGCAACTACCCGAATTAACGCAAAATTATAAAGATCTGATTTAGAATTGCCATTACAGCTTTTATCACATCAGGCAAGAAAGTCTTGCATTTTTCAGCACTAAAATCATAGCCCTAAAATTGCCATTGTTCTACAATCGAAACGTATACAGTTGGTATAGAACGAGTTGCGTATGATTACATTGTATTGACTAATACAGTTGTTTTTTTTTTTTTGCTTTTACTTTCCAATTGAATCATTTTGAACTTGCGCTTTCTTTTTCAGAATGTGTAAAGATCTCAGAAAAATGTACGAACCTGCAAAATTGGCACCAAAACACACACACACGCACGCACACACACACACAGATGCACACACATACACACACGCACATAACAAGAACTTCCGAGACAAAACAAATATTAAAGGGGATGTATAGTAACTGATCAGTGGGAATCAGTGGGAATGCTGGGGGATGATTGTTCCAATATTCTTGTGGGATTCATATAAGAGTACATTATATCTATTGTTGTGTGAAAATTATTAGCTTCAGAATGGTCTCATATTCAAGTAATGTGCAGTTTAATGGTTCCAGGCTAGCATGCCTGTACAGTGACGGGGCATTAATCTGCACATTACTTGAATATGAGACCATTCTGAAGCAAGTAATTTTCACACAACAATAGATATATAATGTACTCTTAAATGAATCCCACAAGGATTTGAACAATCACCCCCCAGCATTTCCACTGATTCCCACTGATCAGTTACTATATAGCCATCCCCTTTAAAGACAAGCAGACGGTTGTACAAACGAACATATTCACAGACATGATTTTTTTTTTTTTTTAGTATTGAAAAATTAAAGAAAGATAAAATGACAGATAAGGAACACCTCGCAATAAAAGACATTTAATTGGGTGGTACACAAACAAAAGTGATAAATCACTGAATAGTTCAATATGTTGGAACCAGATTTTCTCAAAATACCAAAATGAATATTCGTCATCACATAGAGCTTCAGCATATAGGTTTCCAGTCAGAACTATATCCTTAGTACGCGCTGTACACTAACACTGTGAAACAAGGTTCCATCAAACACTTTGGTTAAAATTGCGTCAGTGTTTTCACTTAACTCTGACTAAACCAGAGTGTAAACAGGGACTCACTACTTATCTCATTTGTGTTTGCCTTGGTTCATGTTCGTTGAATGTCACTCTTTCTTTAGATTTTTACTTAAAACACCAATACGCGTTTTTGTTGTGCCCTCAACCTCCTTTCCTGGTCACGTTTTCTCTTTCACAATACGATCACGCCCAAGATAAAGTAACAGCAGCAGCAGTAACAACAACATGAAAATAAACACACTAAAAAAAACAACAACAACATGCTCATACTCACCCTCCCACCCCTACACACAAGCACACACACACACACACACACACACACAATAAAAACATCTGAACAAACTGCAGCCAATCGAATACTCACATTTATACCATTCGAAAGTATACCGATCGCGAAAGTGTGTGAAAATATTTCTTTATCAACTTCCTCATCGTTGTAGAATTGATATTATGCATTTAGTTTGTCTATCATAGTACATTATCCATAGAAGATTAGCCTTCTGAGGCTTTTCAAGGCTACAAAGGAAAGAAACATCGTCATTGAAGAAATAAGATAGCATGAAGACTTTCAAAGGCGGAATATTGGAATTTGCCGTCGGAAAAGGCGTGCGAGAGGTGGTGCACACGGTGGCAAGCATTTCGGCTGAGACAATGGCAAGGCGAATTCGAAGTGGTAAGAAAGCTTAGTTTCACCGGGTGTGATCATGGTTATGGTTTCTCTGACATTTAGTGTAAAATGAAGAGGTCTAAGCAGTTACCCATCTCTTGTTAGGGTGAAAACTCAGCTTAACAAATTAATGATTGTGGGCCTATCAACAGGACGAGGGCCATCGGATAGCGCCATCTACTGTAATAGAATACAGTAGAATGTCTCTTCCGTGGGTGATACAGTATACACTTTCTCGTATCGTCGTACACTGTCCGAGTTGGATCAACAGCAAGCAGCTGTATTTTGGGAATCAATTGAGTTCGTTCTTAAAACTCACAGCATTACGATGAATAAAATCTGAATGGTAAACAGTTAACTGTCATTTCTCCATCTTCATAGGTTAAGCCTTCATCCTTTGAAGGTAATACAGTTATTTGGGACATGGTGGGGGAAGTTTCGTCCACACAAAATACCAGACTAGCCCGAAGCCTGCAGTGTGCACACTAAATTTTGCCCTTGCGCGATCAGTCAACAGCGACCTCTCTGTTCAAATTATTGTTTAATACTAGTACTGTATTCAGGGCAGTCTGACGGTGGATGCTCGAAGCTATAATCTCCAGCAAGCTCTGACCTTGTGTTTGCCTCGAAAGCTTTGCAGACAAGGATGCAGATTAAGAATGCCAGTGATGAATGCATGCTCAACTCTTGCAATTCATATGATGTGGTGAAAACACGCGTGATGGTTTTGAAAGTATGTAGGGCCTAATACATAAAGTTAAGAGGAAAACTGAACCAAAACCTTCAAAGGGCGGGAGCAGTTTCCGTCATTTCTGAGTATCTGTGTCGTGATGACATTATAGTAAGGGAATGTCTGCATGGTCATAATGTGGTCTTTGTTATCGAACAATATACTGGTATTGTCCTCCAAACAATATAGATATGAAATATGAAGTGGGTTTATGAATAAAGATATATAATTATATATAATTCATAAACACGAATATGGAACTGATATTTTTGTTAACATATTAATGAAGTTCACATGAAGTCACAAGCTTATCAATTTGTATATCTCAAACTGCATAAATTTATGGATATTCATTTTTCATTTCCGCATTCATAAATCAAATACATCTTCATAATACATTGTTGAGAACAATATGAAAATGAGGAGTGTAAAGACAGCCCCTTAATATATTGATGTTATCGCCATGACATTAATAATTCTTAAAACTATTGTACGAATGACCCTCACTAATAAGACCTGTCCCTCGCCAACTGAAGTTTTATTGATTTAGTCTCTCTTTTGTAGGATATAAAATAAAAGCGATATAACTCCTTATCATCCTATTTCTTAATCTACTCCCGACTTTATCGCTCCCATCAATAGCCGCGGTTACACTGGCAAAAAGATCGAGAAGTTTAAGTTTACTATCTGCATTGTTTGCCTTAATGTTGATTTTATCTGGATAACTAGCAAATCTTTTTATAATGTATTTGCGTCCACACGTGCTCCATGCTGGGTATATTGAGTAACCATATCTATGGTGATAAATATCACTTTTCCTTTCGTATGTATATAAATGTGTGTAGGCTGAAATTGAAGGGGTGGTTTTAGCTGCAAACATACACTAATGTGTGTTTGTATTACGTAATAATGTAAACTGGAATCATAATGAGTTTCATATTGCGGCATTTCTTCCCCCCACCCCCCCCCCCCGAACAGACACTGTGCTATATGCTTTCATCATTTATGTCGGTAAAGGAGATAAGATCTGTAATCTTCCAGCTTTCACTGCAATGGGCATGATGGGTGTAGGTCTACGTTAAGCGAAGCGCCATTTTGGATATCAGAAACAGCGCGGTAGGCCTATGCAAGTTTGAACCATACAAACTTCGAGTCAATAAAAGGTTTGACCTATAATGCAATATCCGTCTCTTCTCTTGTGATTAAGTGTTTAATTCTTCAGGGTGCAACGTCAGTGCGAATAATCATGATCAAAATGTGGCTACATGTGCAAACCATTGATGGGTAACATGACAAATAATCGTCTCTTTGTTCACATCAACATCTATTTTGTCGTCTTCTCTTCAGTTAGTGTGTGCCCATCCCGTACAGGATTTTAAAAGACGCCTAAATGAATCAACAGGATAACTCGATCAAAATGAGACTTTTATTACTTAGTGCTAAATTAAAATGGTGGAAGACTGATTGATTTATCACTATACCAGTATACCAAAAGCCTTGTTAGTTTGTTTCGAGCTCGGCTATGTAGGCCCTATGTCCCCTTCCTGACACTGTTTGCTTATTCTCAGGAGAAGGACTTGGCCCCAGGGGTGTCATGTCACCTCCGAAAAAAGAATAAATAGTGTTATCACACATGATTTACGATGGTATTCATCCCAGGCTGTTTTCTTGGAGTATTATGATGATGATGATGATGATAATAGTGCCTAATAATAATAATAATAATAATAATAATAATAATAATAATAATAATAATAATAATAATAATAATAATAATAATAATGATAATAATAATAATACTAATAGAGGAGACTCTTATAAAGCGCTCACTCTACCTAAAAAGATACTCATTACGCTGTCATAGGGGTAGAACAGAGTAGGCTTACGTATAGGCCTACAGTGTCACTGTCAAGTATCACAGAAGATATAAGAACAATAAACAAACAAACAACATACATGTAATAGGGTAAACTTTTACTGTCAATTTAACCCTAACTGCACTGGGGGGGGGGGGGGGGGGCCTGGGAGGCCCCCCTCCATACTTTTGGCGATTGCATCGCGACCGCTGGGAATTTCGGATTCTCTCTTGATGACTTCTTCCCCTGAAGTCTTGCGCACATTTTGATACCACATTTGTCCATATCGGACCTACCTAGGGGGTGTTATGGGCCAATTAGTATGCACATGTCATTAAAACGGCTAATCGCTGCATATGTTTGTGTACAGTTACATGCAATTGACCATGGCTTGCATTACTTTATAAATTTTGCTCAGGAATTGGTTTTCCACTTGGTTCATGCTTCTATATTGTTCTGAAATAAATTGGGCAAAGTTTAGAAACAATGATATACATAAGGAATATAAAACAATAGAAAACATAAGAAATAAAAACAATACGAAACTTCACAAAAAGTTTTTTTTTTCTCGTTTTTTTTTCTCTCTCTGAGGGGGAAATTGAGTTTTTATTTAAATAGAGGATTCAAATAACTCTTATCCTTCCACATGATTTACTGGGCACTCTTAGAAAACAATAAAATACATAACAAATGTAAACAGTAAAAACAAAAGAAATAAACACATTGGTAAAACAAAAGAATAACAGTGATATTTTCACTTTTTGAGACATTTTGAAAAACATGATTCTGTAAAGTTAATTTCAAAAATGTTTTATGAGTGTAGCAAATAACTTGTTTGATTTTTCTCACATTTCTATACTTTTTGTATTCATTGATTTTTCTTATATTTTGCACGCAAAACCACATATAAGCTAATTTTTATTAAAAGAATCATAAATTTACAAAAATTTGCATAAATTATACTTCAAGTTTACAATATCAGGGACATTAGAATACAGTTGAAAAGTATGGTAGTGCCCATGGGTCCTGTAAAAGGATAATTTTACTTCCAGTTTCATTTTAGTACGTCATACATTTCAAAAGTATGCAAAAATTCATAAGTAGTAAATTTGCATATTAATAGTTTATGTAAATCTGCTGTACTTATAAAAATAGATAAGAATTGATTTATTTCACATTTGGGAAACATTATTCTTCATTATTACACAGTTTTCACGTAATTTTGTACTTGTTTAGGCTGAAATTATGAAAATATCCCCCACATGCATAAAATACGCATTATGAATAATTAATTAGCTAATTATGCAAAAAAATGCATAATTGATTAAAATAAATTACACCATCAGATTCAGCACGCGAAGATCTATCAGCATGCAAATTGTCAAGTTCATCGGACATTGCGTTTCCGAGATCAATGGGGGGGGGGGGGGGGCTCCCAGGCCCCCCCCCAGTATTTTCATGGAGCCAAATAGCCCAGTACAGTAAGGGTTAAATTGCAAAAGGAAGGTCTTGAGGTTCTTTTTAAAAGCATCAATAAAGGAAGATGCTTGCCGAAGAGATAAGACTATTACAAAGTTTTTGGTCCAGTTTATGTATGAAAAAGCATGGTCCCCCAACTATATCTTATGGTTGTTAGTTCGAGCAGGGTGTCTCACCTCCCTGGTTCGAGGTACTGTAATTTTTGCGAGTTCGATGAACGAAGATTTCGTGGTGGTTGGTGAAGATGAAGAGTATAAAATGGTAAAACAGGTCTAATTAAATTACGTCGTTTTTGTTGGCAGATCCCAACCTCGCGTCCCAACAGATAGTAAACAAACAATAATGATAATTAATGAAAAAAAAAAAAATACGTGTTTGCAACACGCTAGCACACCAGCACAACTCTCCGGCAATACCACACCCTAGATGTTACACCTTGATGAGCAACGCTCCCCATGTACTATCGTGAAGTGCAACGGTGCCTCTTCCTTTGCAAACAGTAGCTATTATAGAGCTCTACATGTAGGTGTGTGTTTGCTAACACGGTCGGGTTTTAATTGACAGTCGCAATGCGGCTAGTCTATCACTTTAACTGTACGGTGATTATCCCAATCCTTTAACAATATCAAAGAGATTCTCGTGACACTGGCCCGCGTCGTCCGTTATCTTGTTTTTCGGGGATCTAGTCGGATCGGATCGGATCGGACAGTTACTATCGATTACCACCAAACCGCTTGTACTGGTACTCCTCAGCTCATCATTCTAGCTAGTTGAGCTCTGCCCACACTAGTACACCGCACCGACCGTTCATCTACAGCGCGCATTACCACTCACTCACTATCTTTTGTGTCTTGTTTGGGTCTGTGCTGTTCGCAGATGCGGTAGATACCCTTCGGAATTTTTGCTTCAGGATGGTGTCCAGAGGAGGTTCTGAAGGTGGGGAAGAGATGGACAAGGAAGCCACAGATGAAGTCTTTGCTGAGGAACCAAAGCATGATCTGTTTACTGCTGTAAAGAAGCACAGCTTCACCCTGATCATTTTACTGATCGTCTGGCTGGCTGGGTATCTCGGATTCAGCGTGCTATGGCTTCTTCTCGTCGTTGTTGTCAGCGTGTGGAGAGAGCGGGCCAGCCGCCGCAAAGCCGTTACCACCGCTCTGGCGAGGCATGCAGTGAGGAATGAACGAGAGAGCATCGTCGGAGTAGTTCGAGATCTGCCATCATGGGTAAGAAGACACCACCCTTTCACTCATATCATACATGAACAATAAGCCATGAAAAATAGTGGAGAAACACGTCAGTGCTTCTACTAGTACTTTAGGAGGTGCTGTAGATTTCTAGACAATAGTCCTGTCTATTTGTCAGTAAATAGACCCAAAAGTCTGACAAGAGATGGACTCCTATTACTCAAGTCATAGTCTAGAGAGATAGGCACCCCTTTTTGTTTTTATATTCACCTGGGTGAATCCTTCCATTGTCTAGACCTGCAGATCTACTAGTTTCATAAAAAGTGGCGCAATAGATATTAGATTATCTAATTGATATGTGCTCATGAGTCATGTCTAGTGAGGTAAAGTCCATGCAAAATCAAGCAAGGAGCAAGAACATAATTATTACTATACTAATTAGAAATGCTAATTCAATAAGTTACATGACATTTCATCTTTAACTGTCTGAGGCTTGAATGGGGTCATGCTAAATAAATCATAAAATTTTATAAACCAACATCAAAGTCTCAAACTAACCCCTGATTATTGCTAACCTGGGTTTCATCCTTAGAATTTCACTGTTGTATATTGTCTAGTAGAGTTCTTATTGATAATATTGGTTATATACTTTTACTCCTTTTGCTTTTATTATTTTTTTTTTTAATTTTTTAGATGAACATCCATTTCATAAACCAAGGAGAATTTCTGTAATGTAATGCCATGACCAACTACTAATGCTAGTAGACTGGTGCAGTATAGTGACACAAAATACTATGGATACTTTTTACAACAAAAGCCAAAAAAGGAAGGAATAAGGAGAGGAATATGAAATCATTCAAAACACACAGAAATAAATATCAGTCTGACATTTCTAGAAAATAGAATTGGAGAAAATGATTCAGTTGCCACAGTAAATGTAATGTTTACACAAAATATCATTTTGGTGCATCAAATACAAAGAGTGCTTTGTATTTTTTAGTAAAGATCTTTATTACCTAGATTTCTGATTATATCAGTATGACCTTATTTTCACTTGATGCTTATTATAATTATCTTACAAATCTTAAAAGTAAACATGCAAATGATGCAATGCATATCATGGGATGGATCAGTAGCTGTTGATGTATAAAATTTAACCAGTTATCTCAGGTTTTACCTTGTAGTTTACATAATGAAAATGTGTAAATGCAAGCACATTTAACCAGAAGCAGAGAAGCACCTTCTTCAATGTGTTGAATTTGTATTCCTCTGATTTGAGCAGTGATAGAGCCAGTCTTTTTTTTTTTTTCCAGATTGATGGTGTATGCACAATGTCAAGGTTTGACACTGTTGAAATATAAGCAAGTGTGTTACATTCCATGCTTTCTGACAATCATTATAAAAGGTTGTATTTGATCTCACTGAGCAGAGTATTTGGAAGTGATGAGTTTCCATTCACTATTACAACATAATACAAGGATGGTCTGCTTGTGGTTGCAGAGAGCCTTGAATAAGCCAGATAGGCAGCCTGCATGCACGTGTCTTTTTATGTGTATCATCATTTGTGGTTAGAACCAAGCTTGTGAGTCAACAGAACACCTGGGTAACCTTAAAACTGCAACTTCTCACCTCACATACGATGTATCAAACAGTTTGTTTTGATGTCAATCATGATGATTACATTATTTTTAAAGTGTTTTTCTCTATTTCTTGCTCTACAAAGTGCGCAGTTCTGGCAGACTGCATTTTTTTTAAAGGTCTATAAGATGGGATAAGTTCGTGGAAGCAGCTTTGATACAAAGGCCATGTCCAGTTGAAATAGTACACCATACATCATTGTTGTAAACATTATCTTTCCATTTGCTAGTGCTCCTTAAAACTTAAAGGACAAGTTCACCTTCATAAACATAAGGATTGAGAGAATGTAGCAATATTAGCAGAACACATCATTGAAAGTTTGAGGAAAATTGGACAATCCGTTCAAAAGTTATGAATTTTTGAAGTTTTAATGCAGTAACCACTGGATGAGAAGACTACTGCATTGTATGAATAACTTAGATGTCACATGCATACAACAATTATAAGGAAAATACAAAGAGAATTTCACAAAATTTCATCTTTTGAAAAAAGTACACATTCCCTTGGCTCGTTACCGACATATGTTAGGGGTAATATCATTCCCCCTGCCTTTAGAAAGAGGCAAGTCAAGTGCTCTTTTCTTATGCGAAAAAAGTGAAAATATGTTGAATTTTCTTTACATTTTATACTGTTGTACGCATATGAGTATTATGACTCACAAGCTGTAGTAGTCTCCTCATCCAGCGGTTCCAACACAAAAATTTTAAAAATTCATGACTTTTGCATCGATTGTCCAATTTTCCTCAAACTTTCACTGATGTGTTCTACTAATATTGCTGCATTCTCTCAATCCTTATGTTTATGAAGGTGAACTTGTCCTTTAAATGCCACAAATTTGATGTTCCTGAAATACACTACACGAAGCATACAAATGATATCCATGTGAATTTTTGTATTCAACAATGATTTCTTTCCATCAGAAACCAATGAAAATTACGCCCATTTTTGTTTATAATGAATTCTAAAGTGTTGCAAGAGTTCCCTTTTTTTTTAGCATTCCAATGTTTCTTCAAGTGTATTGTTCAAATCATTGTCCCCGCCGAATGAGTTCGAGCAGGGGACCATGAAACGGGCTCCGTACGTGTGTGTGTCCGTGTGTCCGTGTGTGCATCCATGTGTGATCAAAATCTTCAATTTGCTAGTACTTCTCTGTCATTTATGAGCCAATTTTGATTTTGTTTGCTTTATATGATAGCACTACATGGGAGCTTTGAAACTTCTACACAGAATTTCAGTTGTGACCTTTGACCTTGACCTTTGACCTATATTGTACATTTGCTACAAAATGCTACTCCTTTGCCATTTCTAACCCGATTTCGATTCCGTTTGCTTTATGTGATGGCACTAGTTGAGGGCTTCAAAACTTATACACAGAATTTTGACCTTTGACTTCTTTGACCTTTGACCTTGATTTTTTGACCTGTATTGCACATTTTGCTACAAAATGCTACTTCCGGCGGGGCATATATTACGCACCGCGTAATTTCTACTTTTCCTTGTTTTGAAACTTGCCATGATTGTAATCCTCCTAGATGTGGATGGATACCATTCTAGGCTTTTGTATCTGGAGGCGTTTCATTGAAATGAGCCCGATGAGAATTTTTTATTCATTAGTTGAGAAGGTATTCTTTGAAGCATTTCCTTCAGTGTCTCAGAATCAATACCCCTGCCAAGCCCTCCTAACTGTCCGCTTATGCTTTGTTGATCATCAATGGGATTAGTTTGTATTTTGACTTGTACTGTGTAAGAACAGTCTTCAGAAGGGGAAGCTTATTCTTTTCATGACTGAATTCTGTGCTTTACCTTTGACTGTACTTTGACTGGTACATTTACCCAGTATCCCCTCTTTGTTTGTTTGTTGTTTTGTTCAATGATCAATTTACTGATTTTTAGTCATTCACACACCTTGATGGAAAAAAGTAGTGTGGTATTTAGGATCATAAGATCATAAAAAAAAAATCATTAAAAAATCATTCAATTTGCAATCCAATTTGGAGCTAAAGTACTGTATTTAAAATGTCAGTAGTGTGTCCAAAGTTTTTTTGAGTAGGATTGATGGCATGTTGCTCTTTGTGTTTTAATTTCAAGTATTTTAAACTTGCTTTATCAATGCAAGGTTTCTATCAAGGACACACACTGTGGTGGCTGCATTACATCTCAAATGAAACAGAATATATTCAAAAGTTTTTGGTCCTTGAATTTGACAAACAAATCAGGGTTACCAATATTGCACATTCAGTCACATGACCTAGTTAGCTAGCCATATACAAGGTGCTAATTGTATGATGCACTGCTGTTAATGTGTTTCTGAATTTCATTTGAACTAGTTCTTTAGCTTTACCCCCTCTTTTTTCTCATTTGATACTGATTTTCAAATATCATTGCCTATTCCAGAGTGAAGAGTTACTTGAAACAAATACTCTAATTACACATTTCTAACATTTTATGATTTCTGTGTGTTATGCATGCAAAATGATTGGTGTGCTCATTGACACAGTGACACCTTTGTACTTTAATCTTCTATGTACACTGTGATACCTAATAAACTTCATTCAACCTGATTTCTCTGCTGCAGGTGTATTTCCCAGACACAGAAAGGGCAGAATGGCTCAACAAGGTGAGTAGGGTATAAAATTTGTGCTTTTGATTCACAAAAAGTGGTTCATGTACAAACATATGACATGTCCTCAGAAAACTTTGGACAGGAATGCTCATCAGCAGATGAAATTTTGTATTTCTATTTTTTTTTTTTAAAATCTGCTTGAGGACAAGAGGAAATTGTGATATTTTATGTTCTTTCATTAATGAGTGAAAATTTTTTCAAAATTAAACAAAAAATTGGTATGTTGGAATATTAATCCTGACTTGCAAAGAATTCTGTAGGCATTTATATGATGTACACTGTACGTGTATTAATGAGCTTGACTTGTCAGAGGTCATGGTTCATGACTTTGAATAGTAAAAAAGTTCAAGTGGCTTTCAATATTGAGTTAGACTAGGAAGAAGGACAAACAATGACAAACAAATTTTACTAGTTAGACCTGTGCTTTTAGAAGTGAAAATGAGAGAAGGGAGTGTCTTAGAAAAATCTTAAAACTGGCAAGAGGTGGTTAAAATGATTGGAAATGATTGTGGAAAGGTGTTAACAGTTGTGTCCTACAGAACTGGTAATTCCATTTGTACAGCTTTCCATGAATTGTTAAAATGCCGCACAGTGGATGATGTTACTGTCTGTAGATTGACTACAAACTTTTGTATGATGTCAGCTCTCAGAATGTCTTATTCCTCATTATCAAGTGATGCACACCTTAGAGTTGATGAAGGCTGTCATGTTGTCTCCTAATGCTAATGATTTTTCTAAATTATGTAGATCATGTGTATGCACAGTGCATGCCCTGTAGTGTATGGGACTCTTCCTGTCATCATTGGTTTCAGTAGTATCAGCTGAGAAGTGGCCATCCTGACAAATTACTCCTATGCACACACTTCAAAGGAGGAAAGATTGCCCTTGATGCTTTAGTAGTACAGTGGTCTGCAAGAGAAAATTGTGTCATAAATACCGCTTTCAGTAACTCATGCATTTTTGGCCCGCTCCTGGTCCGAGCTAAATTAGCCCGTGCCAAGCATTAAAAATTGCGTTCAGTAACTATGGCAGATCCGCGCTACTTTTACGATAACCCTTTCATAAACTTGGTCAAGTAAGGGATAACTGCCATGGTAACTGAACACCTCATGGACAGAACGGAAGTGCATTTTCGCGTGATATTTGATGTGCGTGCCGTGCGCTTATGAGCTGAGCAGCGCAAGCTGTGACCTTTGACCGTGAAAGGAATTTTGGCCCCCACCTGGCGCTGCTATCGTCCATAAACTCTTCAATCAGCGCCAGGCCCGCGGCGCCTGGTCCGCACCTGGTGCTAGCTGCAGCAGTGCCAAATTAGTCTGCACCTGGCGTGGGCCACTTTGGCCCCCACCCATTCATAAAAGTTTTGCGAAATTAAAATGCACGTGAAAGTTCGTTTCTACACTATATACATTGAATGCCAGTGGCAGTTAGCGAAAATTTCATGCCGCGAATATATCATGTTTTACAGTATTATACTGATTATAAATACAGAGACATATTTTGGACATCATCTTAAATGCATAAGCCATGGAGTGCAAAATGCGTATAAAATAGCTGTTTGAGTTGATTGAAGGTGAGGATGATGATATTAATTGAAAACACAAACATACATCGTAAAATATTGCATTAAGTGGGTCCAAGCATTACTTCAGTAGTGTACCATCTGTAAATCACCAATGGACCTTCTTATGAAGGGCCATAATCACAGTACAGCTCCACCGCTTGCTACATTATACAGTACCACCGAGAGTTCAATGGCTCGAGTCAAGAAGATAGATTAAAGGTATAATATCAACCTGGTAGTTGAGATAGCTTGTGCTGAAAGAATGATTAATGCTACAGAATAAGTCAGCCATTAGCATGAAATGCTTTTGAAGATGGGGGGGGGGGGAGGGAGGGACTGCTGATCATTTGAACTGTTGCTGGACAATAATAGAAAAAAAAATGTGCTATGAATGGCATTATTATTAAATGCCTTAATCACTTGTCATCCTATCTTACACTGTAGACATGCGTATTCATGTGTAGTACTGGAGAAATGTTGACAAAATGCTTCAGAAGTAAATATTTCCTCAGCTGCCAAGCATACTGCAGTTTCTTGGGACGTGGCTTCAGTGGACATGAGTGCTTTACTTCCCAGGATGTCTGATGGCCACTATAGTACTGTGACCAACTGATTCCTATTGGCCATGACTGATAACTGTTGCTGATGCTAGAGTTTCACAACCAAGACTGGTGTCAGTGTGGAAGGCCCAAAGGCCCGCTGAGAGCCAAATGAATTGGCCAGATGGGCAAGCATGACCAGGCACGACCAACTTCAGTCATGGGTTCAAATTGAGTGTACTATGCCTCTGAATGAGAGTAGATTGGAATGAATTCTGGGCACAGTGAGATCAAAGCCATCTTCATAGTTTTCTTTTTAATAGTGGATTTAAAGGTGCACATTAGTGACATATAGAAAAGGAGTAGACTGCAATGCATCACAACATACCTATTTTCTACTAAAATAAACAATACCATGGTTTAGAAGGTAACTCACAATGAAAACACATTTTACATTGTTTGCATATCAAGCAATAACAGTGTGTGTCCATTTCACAAGTAACCTGAAACACAATGTATTTTTGAATTGCATAGTCTTTGAATAAAAATAAGGAATGATTATTCAATATTCATTTGAAATTGTGAGGTCAAACTAATCTTGCTCTTATCAGTGCACAGAATAGATTTTAATATGAAGTCAGCTGTGCAGTATCATACACACATTTTTTTTTTTTTTTTTATTCTTTCATGCACCCCACAGTGGTTGTGGTGAAGGCAGTCAAAAATTTTTATTTGTCTGTTTGCTCATTGGAAACCATAAAATGATTAAATGGAGCAAGCATTCTGCCTTCCCATACTTTGTCAGGGGTGTAGCTGAGTCTCTTGAAAATGTGTGCAGTTAATTGCTGTATCAAAACACGTACCGATAATGCATTGCAGAATCTGATTTTAGCAAGCGCAATTTTCTTTACATACTGTTTCTTTTGTGTAGATTGTGAAACACCTGTGGCCGTATGTGGAGGGGTATGTAGAAGATCTCTTGCGAACCTCTGTGGAACCAGCCGTCCAAGACAACCTACCATCCTACCTGAAGTCATTCCGCTTTGAGAAGATCCGACTGGGAAGATATGTAAGTATTCTATTAGATCATATGGCCTTTTTTACGATCAGTGGTGTAACTTTTGTATTCAGAGGGTCAAAATTTCAAACAAAATATTTTTTCATTATTCTGTTTGATTCCTGTTGGAAAGTATTCAAATTTTTGAAAAAATAACATTTCAGACCTTAAAGCTGAAGAGTTATTGGTGTAATTTAAGGAAAACCCTGGCACCTGGAGTAAATTTAAGCAAAATTTTGTTTTCATGAATTGCACCATAATGACAAAACTCTGTAGTCAAACTTCACCATGCAAAGTTTATATGGTTAACAACAATATATAGTTTGTGAATCAAAACTATTTGGGGGTTGAATATAAAGTGAATTAAAAAAAAATACATGAGATTTATAAATTTTTGGTAAAAATACCAATTGACATGCAATTTTTAAGATTTTAACTATTTAATGGAGGGCAAGCCAGGTCAAACTCTATACTATAACAAGTCTTTAAGAAGGGCTACCTTCCTATGTAGGTTAAAGGAAATTCCAATCATTTCTTTAAATCTTGGATTTTTCACACATGGATGTTTCGGAGGTGACAGTTAACATAATAGAATGTTTCGGAGGTGACATTACTATTAACACTCAGTTTTTTTGAGAATAAGTGACAATAACACAAAACTTCTTCTTTTTATCAATGTTTTTAATAATTATAACTCGAGAACAAGAAATTAACTCCTGTTTCAAGCAGATAAACCACACAGAACAAGTGTTTTTTTTACACTTCATTAATTAGCATGGGCACCGGTAGTTTGCCTTCCATTTGGACGAAGGTTGTAAGCTAAATATTGTAATCTGAAGAAACGTGGCATTCCATTTTCTACCCTCAATTGAGATGAGGGTGTGAGATCATTTTAGTAATGTTTCTTTGCTCTCAGAACATTTTATTCCACAACACCAGGGAAGAATCACTTCGTTTCGGAGGTGACATTCAATGTTAACATTGTGTTGAAATATTCATTTACAGTAAGAATATGACGGACATATTTAAAGCTAGATATTGTAATCTGAAGAAACATGGCATTCCATTTTCTACCTTAAATTGAAATGAGTGTGTAAGATCATTTTAGTAATGTTTCTTTGCTCTCAGAACATTTTTTTCCACAACACCAGGGAAGAATAACTTTGTTTCGGAGGTGACATTCAATGTTAACATTGTGTTCAAGTATTCATATAGTATGTCCCCCCCCCCCCCCAAAAAAAAAAAATACAATTAGACTTTTGATTAAATCAGCTAAAATCTACTTTGGGGTCTTAAATTATAACATCTTAGCTCTATTTTGCAGAAAGCCCCAGTCAATTTGGTTAAGTGGTCTCAAAGAAATGTGGATTGTTATAAAGGATGTCAGGAGTCTGATTCTTCCAAGTTTAGCACTTGGATGCTCTTGGAACTGCATATTAATGTGTAAACACAATATACAGAACTTGGAGGGAAGGGATTCCTGACATGCTCTACAAAAATCCTCATTTGTCTTTGACCTCTGAAGCAAATTGAATGGGGTTTTCTGTAAGGTGTGGGCAATGAGTTATAGTTTCAATCCCTCAAATTGTATTTTAGATTGATTCACTATCTTTAAAGTTATCGTTGCGGAGGGTACCACTGTAATTTTTTGGTGGGGACATAGGTTATGAATGCCAAAAGCAAAAATTCTTATTTGACTTGTATTATGTTTTTGTTTGCACATAGTATTAAATAGATTAATTCAAGGATGTTCATGAATTCTTCATCATTCTTGATAGCCACCATACAAATGTTATAATACTGGCATGGTGAAAGGTGTTTGGTTCATCTGGGATAAATTTTCTATATACCAGATTCATTTAAACTGTTGACATTACTAAAATATATTTTATGTATCTTTCTGAATTGCTTGAAAATTACCAGCAAATCATATATATTAGTCACTTTTGAGAGTAAAAAGTATAAGATAAGAAAAAATCATTTTATTGTTTTGGAGGTGACACAACACAGAGACAACCCAACTTCTCAGGTGTTAACTAATACAATTGTGAACATTCATGTCTTTCCTCATGGCTTTAATTTTCAAATATAAGCTCTTTCTTTCAGTTCTTACTTGTTATTTTGTTTAGTTATTCTCTTTCATGATAGTGGATACCAGCTCATATTTTGTTTTGGATTGTAATTCATACTAATCTTCAGCAAATTTTTACAGTTTGGTAAAGACAACAGTTTGTGTTTCCCAGCTGAAGAGAGCAGCATAATGCTTTTGTGTGAACTTATGGGGAAAATTTTTTTTAGTTCAGTAATTTTACCCATCAACTTCACAGAAGGTCCCGGACACAAACTGGTCTCAAATAACCCTATAAGGGACCAAAAAAGGACAAGTTCACCTCAATAGACACGAGGGTTGAGTAAATACAGCAATATTAGTAAAACACATCAGTGAGAGTTTAAGGAAAATAAGACAATCCGTTCCAGAGTTATGAATTTTTGAAGTTTCTGCTCAGTCAAAGCTGAATGAGAAGACTTCTATAGCTTGTGGTGTCACACATGTACAAGGATATAGAGAAAGTATCAAGAAAATTCAACATATTTTCACTTTTCTTGCATAACAAAAGAACACTTGACTTCTCTCTTTTGGAAGGCAGGGTGAATAATATTGCCCTAACATACACCAGTAGCAAGTTGAAGAAACGTGCACTTTTTTCAAAAAGTAAAGTTTTGTGAAATTCACTTATATTTTCTTTATATCGTTGTATGCATGTGACATCATACATTGTCGTAGTCATCTCATCCAGCAGTGATTGCATAGATATTTAAAAAAAACCATAACTTTTGAATGGATTGTCCAATTTCCCAAACTTTCAATGATGTGTTCTACTAATGTTGTTGCATTCACTCAATCCACATGTATATATGAAGGTGGACTTGTCCTTCAAGAAACCATTTTCTTTTCCTTGAAATTCCAGTACTTAAAGCCAAATTCTAAGATAAAACATAATAACAAAACAAGGTAAACACGTCATCAAAATTATATTGAGATAGAACTACAAATCTTGTTTTTGGATCTTTCCCTTTCCAGTCCTGGGGACTTGTTCCTCTGTTCACTTTAGTTGTCAGATAACTTCAATAATCTTAAAAAATACAATGTCATAAACAGTTGGTTCAACTTGGAAAATGTAATAATTATTGTCATATTAAAAAAAAAAATCACATAATTTTGTTTATGATTACCACATTGTACAAGGAAAAACAACAACTAAGAATTCAAGAACAAGTTGTGCACCAGCTATAGGCATGTGGACTTTTTGTGGAGTTTGATCATTTTATGATTTTTTTAAGATTGTGGACTAGGGCATGCATGAACTGCCACATGTATCACTTTGGTATCAAGGGAATTCTGGTGAGCTAGGTATACAAAAGTCACTTCTATTGCGATGATTTTGTAGATATTAAATGTATTTGAAAATGTTAATAGATAGTGAAAAGGAACTGAAGTCTTGCCTTTCACTGTCACATAACAATATGGTGTTAACAAACAATGTCACCTCCGAAACACAAGAAAAAGCAACCTACATGGAAAGCTGTGATTGGTAAATCTTCACAACTAAATTGCTTAAATTGAAAATCAAGCTTCTAAGATGAAAGCATCTATATGTTTACTTAATTAAAGC
Source organism: Diadema setosum (assembly GCF_964275005.1). NCBI lineage: Eukaryota > Metazoa > Echinodermata > Echinoidea > Diadematoida > Diadematidae > Diadema > Diadema setosum. The sequence goes on along the minus strand of NC_092698.1, from coordinate 721,248 downwards.
AGGATAATTGATCTTGATTACAATATTATATATACAACAGATGGGTGTATTTTGTGCATTCTCTTTGTTAAAAAAGTGAAAAAATGTAAATTTGCCCTAAAACGTACAGTATAGTAATAAAAATAAGAGTGAGAGTGTGTTAATTGATTTCTCCACTTTGAGACTTATGTTACTAAAATAAATGAAACCATTGGTGTACATGATATGGTTTCTCTTCAATAGAAATGAGCAAAAACTCTTGTTAACAGTGTTTTGTCACCTCCGAAACAGTAATTCTTAGTTTTTATTAGATCTTTTATTAATCTCTAGAAAATTCTCACTTCCTGTTGCCATATTACTATTTTCATCCAAAAGAGATTCCTGTCAATTGGACAGAATCAAACAAAATTGCTTTGTCTTCGAGAAATTATCAAATATAATACGCTTGTTGTTTCGGAGGTGACGATTGTTTCGGAGGTGACAAGTGTTAACGGAAAATTGTAAATTGCTCCGAAATGAAAACAACAGGCTATATTTCTACTACCTTCCTTCAGAGATAATGTGAGGGGATATGTTACATTTTTGTAAATGTAATGTATAACTGATGTCAAGAATAAAAATATCAAATACATAAATCTGTTGTCTCGGAGGTGACAGAAAAGTTAACGGAAAAGTTGCATAAATTTATAAACACTCACCCAAAAATGATAAGCTATTTGAATAAAATAATCTTTGGATCAAAGTTAAGTCAGATTGATTACTATTCTGTTTTGATGGAAATTAGCAAAGTTGAATTTTATAATTGTGAGCAAGAGCTAACTCAAAAGAGGGGTTAATTGTTAACGGAAAATGTCACCTCCGAAACATAAAGTTTGGACAATTTCAGTCTTTAAAGAAGACAAAGCAGAACCTGGTAAACATAATAGTTCTTAAGTCTGGATACCTGTCTATCACCACAACAACAAAAATAATGAAAAGGAATAAACAATTTAATATGCTAGGTCTGACAAAAAAACCATGTCAGAGTGCATACACCAAAAGTGTTGGATTTCAAGCATGTAAGTGCATGCCACATCTGAAAGAAAAAGAGAGGAAAGTTCATTAAGGTACCCAAGGTAGACAATGTGGGTGGTAAGTTTATGAGAAAAAATAATGCATATCTGTCAGTGTATAAGAAAGTTATACACCAATTAGTGCCAAAACCGTGTTTTACACCACTGATTGTAAAAATGGCCATATGCAATGCGATTCCAATGAAGTCAGGCACTTTTATACAAATTTGTGGTAATCAAATGCTGCAAAAAATGGCAGCTTTTTAAATTGCTGTGGTGAATTTACAGAAGGATGCTTTCAGTTTGTGTGTGAGTGTTTGTTTTGACCATGGCATATTTTGTTGGTAGAAAAGTTATGGTTGTTTGAGGACATTCATCTGTTTTTACTCAATGTTTGTTATTAGTGTGTATACACTGTACCTTGAATATAAATAAGACCATAGATATATATAGCCTATACATATTGAAAGTTGCGTAGCTATGCAAACTATACAGCCAGTACATATCTTCAGCCTGCCAAAGCTTTAATATATTACCATTGGTATAAACACATTACAATGCAAGGTGAAGGTTTCTTGGCACAAGAGTGCCATCATTTAGAATAATTGAGCGTGAGAGTATAAATTTCCTATTTGTAAAGAGCAGTTGAACGTTGCATTGCTACAGTTTCTAGGGTCCTGGTGATATTGTGAAATGCTGGTACTGTTAGGATTTTTTTTCTACATTCTCCCACAAGCATTATATGATAAGCTATTAAATATTTAGAGTCAGCTACCAGGAACTTTTAGACAAGTGCATTTCAGATGAACAACAGAAGTATCTGTTGAATCGAAATCAGTCTCATAGCTAAATGAACATCTCAAAGGATCTTAGAGTTCATAAATTTTCTCATCAAAATGATGAAGTTGTTCCCTCACTCACTTTATACAATTTAGGCTTAAGTCTACAATAGAAAGCTCCTGTAGATAAATCAGTATAACCCTGTACGAGGCATCTCATACCTGAGCTGGGACGACAGCTCTGCAAATCTATTTTCATTATCTCCTGTCATTTCTTCGTTCCTTGTAAATCACCCTGGCTTCACTGCCAATGAGTCATCTGTCTTGACCCTGTCTAACTTACTGGTAGTCATTAGTGCATTATCTTCTTGTCTTCTTTAGTGACACCCCAGCTACCCCCTCAAAAACAAAACAAAACAAAACAACAACAAAACAAACAAAAACAAAAACATCCCCCAAAAAACAAAACAAAACAACCCCCAAAACACACACACTACAACAACAACAAACAAACACAAACAAAAACAGATAAAAGAGAAAAATAGCCTCAAAAGAAATAAGAGATAAGTGCAATATTAGCCAAAAGCTTTTAGCTTTAATAGCTAGAGCAAGGGAGTTGTTGCAACTGCCAAAGTTTATGTATTATATTTATGTAGTAGAGTGGTAGAAATATTCATCAAATTATGAAAGTGAATTAGGTAATTATTAAAATGATGGTGAAGCAAAAGAGTGTAATAAAGTATGATCAAAGAAAAAAGTACTCTTTATGCACCCTCACCAAAACACCAACACACGTTTTTATCTTGAAACAGGATATTAACCCATTGAGGACGGGTCCCAAGTATACTCGGGCGGTGTCTATGGGGAAATGCGTGTTGTAGCAAAATCAAACAGTCCTCAACGGGTTAAGTACAGCAACCAATGTTTATGTTCTAATCTCTGCTGATTTAATATTTAAGCCAGTATACATTCTTGCTGCTCATAGGATGTATGTACGGTATATAATAATGCCATTACTCATCATCATGATTGTTCCTGTTAGCAGCCTTTTGTCCTGTAGGAAATCTGTCTTCCATCTCACTTCACTTTTCAAATTAACTTACGTGAAGAACTCGTCTGGAGTCAGAATAAGCATGCATACAATGTACATGTTATGAATATCAGCTCAAACTGCATCCCCGTATAACAAGCAAGCAAATATATATTCCTAGTATTTTTGGTTTTCCTCAAGGGCCTTCTTCCAGTTACTTTGTCATAAAGAGCAGCTCTGCTATTTTAAATTGAAACTCAGTCTTCACAGTATTGCCATTAATTGTTGTAGGCAGTGTTTTTCATAAGAGTTGTTGTTGTGTCCCACAATGAGTTCCCACTAGATACAGTGTATCTTCTGTTCATTAGACCCACTACCTTTCACAGTATTGGTGCTAATTTACATGACATCCTGCTTCCTCTAAACTTGAAATATATATATGACATGTAGGTGTTACATTTTTCTTTTTTTTTGTTGAGTTGCTTTGAGTCATCATCTCAAGTTACTCTAGAAAGTTTAAGTGTGTCAGTAGCTACAGCTGTATTTAAATTTGCATGAAATGTTTTGATCTTTTGCAATGCTTGAGTTGTCAGTTTATGCTGCAGTGAGCCTGTAGATATTTCACACTGTGATGCTTTGCATTTGGACTCTCACATTTAAGGACAGTGACAAGGGTTGGATTACAAAGAGAAATGGAGGAAAACTAAAACAAAAACCGCATAGTCAAATTCAGATTGGGCAATCATCACACTCTTCCCATGACTATGTGTAGTTGATCATGTTTGCACGCACATGATTCACATCATTACCCAAGGCATGTAACTTCAGTGATAAGGGAGATTATTTTTAACTTGCTACGATGCATTGCATGTTCAGATACCTGTGACCTTAATATTTCACAGGAGGGAGTCTTGGCCGTCGCAACAACAAAGAGTGTGTCATCAAGATTCCATATGTGATATCACCATCTGTGTCTAGTCTTTGACCTGTGTGATTTCAGGCAACTTGGCTCCTAGTCTTTAGCTTCAGACTCAACCAAATCTTAAGATAAACCCTCATAGTGTAAATAAATCGTGAACACAATATTTAATGCCAATGTTTCACTGCACTCTTTTTGACACATTTATAATGTTATCATTGACTATTCATATAAATATCTGACAGAGGCTTTCAATGTGCAATATACCTTTGAATTAGAGTGGCAAAATTCATGCATTGCTCATTTGTGGATTTGTGTTTACCATTTCTGTATTTCCAACATTTTTAATTTTTAATTACTTGTATCAAAACATACATCTTTAAAGCACTCATAATTACGAGGAATTAATCGTAACACTATTTGTTTTTTGACACATGGATACATTCTTTATTACATTGTAACACATTTCTTACCACTTGTCAATGTTTTTTCCAATACAGCTGTATATCCCGTCTCAAATGTAATGCGTTTTACGTCTGTAGAAAGAATGAAGACCTAGCCTTAAATCTTATCGTTTCTTGCTCCTGTTTATCTCTTTATGCAGCCACCAAGAATAGGAGGAGTCAAGGTGTACACGGAACATGTGGGGAGAGATGAAATGATCTTAGACCTTGAGATCTTGTAAGTGAAAAACATTATGTCATTCATTTTATAACTGTTGACATGATTCATGTGTTCCAGTGAGTGTTGCTCTCTTATCTATTATACCAATCTAATCATCGACATTGAAATAATAATCAAAAGAATATAAATTATATCTAACTCTATAAACTTTGTGTGGTATTGGTTCCCTGCTGTCTCACTGATGATGTTGTGGTAAAATAGTGAAGGTTTAGTGTGTGGTGTGGGCAGGCTGATAATGCAGTCACCGAGGTTGATACCTTGATAAAGAGAGGAAAAGCGTAATGGTTGCTTCGTCAGTCTCTCATTGGTCAACTATTACTGTTTTGTATCTCTACTCACCGCCAAACCAAATGTGATGCTATTTTTTAAAACAACGAAACAGACAAGCAAAAGAGAACCACAATGAATAGTGCAGGGCTGCACACTGGCGCCGGTCCGACGGTCAAAGACCGGTAAAATTCACTGTCGGACCGGTAACTTTTCAGGAAATCCACAAGTTACCGGTCCGACATGACCAGTAAGAAAAAAGCATTGGTGGGGTCAGTAGAAAGAAAAAGAGCAGCCCCGATCAGGAAAAAACAGAAGGCAAGATATCGCACTGTTCAACAAGTTTTACGCAAGTTTTCGTTTATGTCTACCGGTGCAATTTGTACAGTAAACATATTAGTTTTGAGCACTAGCAGTCGACCAGTTATTCGCGATCGCTTGCGCATTTGGCGCTGTTCACGCACTGCCATGCAATGCAATACATGCAAAGCATGTATAGAACAGTGTAACTGCTTTTCGTTTGCTTGCGATCGGCGGTCATGCCAGACAAGAAGCATTGATAGAAACGCACGCATTTCTGAGTCATTTTGCTCATGATTTTTTAACGCAAGATCAATCCGATCCCGGCTTCGCAGCAGCGTGGCAGTTATGTTAGAACTAATTTACTTGTGTTGATTTTTTTTGGAAAAAGTAAAAAGACATTCGATATTCAACGATACAGTAAATGGATCTGATTGCGTTTATTTTCATTTTACACAGTCATTTCACAGATGAATATTTTCATTCGTTCAGAATGGTCTCATAATGAAGATAGGCGCAAAAAGGATCACAAAATCGGCCCTTCCGTGTACTTTTTAAGAACGCATGCACATAATGTGAAGAGATAATACTAGGGAGAAAAAAATCATAAAATCATCGCAGTCCCGCTTACATATTTGAGGTAGAAATCGTCCCAAAAAGGATCATGAATTCGACCGGCCGCGTCGTATCTTGCAAAAGCTTATGTACGAAATGCGAAGAGATTATAGAGAGAAAAAAAAAATAAAGGACACATTTGGTGAGTACATCATAAAAGATTACAGCCGAATAACAATTCATGAAATCAAGGCAATCCCGTTGAAATTTGAGGAAATAACGGGCGCAAAAAGGATCTTGAATTCAGTCCTGCATGCCGCGTTGGTTATCAAACACGCATGCACAAATGCGACAAGATTATCGGGAGAAAAATAGAAAACACATTTTTACCCTTCTGGTGCGTGCATTACAAAAGATTACATCTGAAGTAATTCATGAAATCGCCACAATCCCGCTGATATTTGAGGTAGAAATAGGCGCAAAAAGGATCGTGAATTCGGCCGTGACGTATACCTTTTAAGAACGCACGTACGAAATGGGAAAAGATTAGCGGGAGAAAAATAAAGGACACATTTTCACCCCTTTTGGCGTTTGCATCATATAGACTACAGCCGAATAGTAATTCATGAAAATTCGCAATCCCCTTGGAATTTGAGATAACAATAATAGGCGCAAAAAGAATCTCAAATTCGGCCCTGCATGCAGTGTATAATTTTGAAAACGCATGCACAGATGCGAAGAAATTATCGGGAGAAAAATAAAGAACGCATTTTCAACCCTTCTGGTGCATGTATCACAAAAGATTACAGACGAAATAATTAATGACATATCGCAATCCCGCTGATATTTGATGTAGAAATAGGCGCCGAAAAGGATCGTGAATTCGGCCGTGATGTAGATAGGCATGTACGCAATGCGAAGTGATTATTGGGTGAAAAATACAGGGCATATTTTCAACCCCGTTTGGCCCGTGCATCATCAAGATTACAGCCGAATAATAATTCATAAAATCATCGCAATCCCGTTGAAGTTTGAGGAAACGATAGGCGCAAAAGAATCATGATTTTTGGCCGTGTCGTGTATCTTTTAAGAACGCATTTACGAAATGCGAAAAGTTTATCGGGGAAAAATAAAGGACACATTTTCAACCCCTTTTGGCGCGTGTATCATAAAAGATTACATCCGAAGTCATACATGAAATCATCGCAATCCCGCTGATATTTGAGGTAGAAATAGGCGCCAAAAGGATCATGAATTCGGCCGTGTCGTATACCTTTAAAGAACGCATGTACGGAATGCGAAGAGATTATGGGGAGAAAAATAAAGAACGCATTTTCAACCAGTATAGCTGGTGCATGCATCACAAAAGATTACATCCGAAGTAATTCATGAAATCGCCACAATTCGGCTGATATTATTTTGATGTAGAAATAGGCGCTAAAAGGATCTTGAATTCGGCCGTGTCGTATTCGCATGTACCAAATGCGAAGAGATTATTGGGAGAAAAATACAGAACACATTTTCAACCCCTTTTGGCCCGTGCATCATAAAGATTACAGCCGAATGATAATTCATGAAATCATCGCAATCCCGTTGAAGTTTGAGGAAACAATAGGCGCAAAAAGAATCATGATTTTTGGCCGTGTCGTATATCTTTTAAGAACGTATTTACGACATGCGAAGAGTTTATCGGGGAAAAATAAAGGACACATTTGAAACCCCTTTTGGCGCGTGTATCATAAAAGATTACAGCCGAAGTAATTCATAAAATCATCGCAATCCCGCTGATATTTGAGGTAGAAATAGGCGCAAAAAGGATCGTGAGTTCGGCCGTGTCGTATACCTTTAAAGAACGCATGTACGGAATGCGAAGAGATTATGGGGAGAAAAATAAAGGACGCATTATCAACCATTCTAGCCGGTGCGAGCATCACAAAAAGTTACATCCGAAGTAATTCATGAAATCGCCACAATGCCGCTGATATTTGAGGTAGAAATAGGCGCAAAAAGTATCATGAATTCGGCCGTGTGAAACATCTTTTAAGAACGCACTTATGAAATTCGAAGAGTTTATCGGGAAAAAATAAAGGACACATTTTCAACCCCTTTTGGCACGTGCATCATAAAAGATTACAGCCGAAGTAATTTATGAAATCGTCACAATCCCGCTGATATTTGGGGTAGAAATAGGCGCAAAACGTATCATGAATTCGGCCATGTGGTGCATCTTTTAAGAACGCACTTACGAAATTCGAAGAGTTTATCGGGAAAAAATAAAGGACGCATTTTCAATCCCTTTTGGCGCGTGCATCAGAAAATATTACAGCCGAAGTAATTTATGAAATTGTCACAAACCCGCTAATATTTGAGGTGGAAATGGGCGCAAAAAAAGGATTGCGAATTCGGCCCTGCATGTCGTGTACCTTTCAAGAACACATGCACAAATGTGAATAGATTATCGGGAGAAAAATAAAGAACCCCTTGTAGCGCGTGCATCAGAAAATATCACAGCTAAAATAATTCATTAAATCGTCGCAATCCAACTGACCACCAAGAGCAGGTTACGCAGCAAGTTCGTGCGCCGATGTTTAGAAAAAGTCACAAACGCATTTGACACAATCTGAATTTGTTCATTATCATTTTACACTGTAATTCACAAATAAACATTCTATTTTTTCCTATTTTTTTTTAAATTTCTTGTGCAATATATAATGCAAGTTTTCCAAAAAATAATAATCTGTAGAATGTACATGGGTGGGGGGGGGGGGGGGGGGGGGACGTCCATAAAAAAAAAACAAGAAAATTAGTTTGCAAGTCATTTAATGTTTTTTTCAGGTTGTCGTTGTTGACCGGTAAATTTTCTGTTCGAACCGGTAAAAAATGGTAAAACGGGGCATTTACCGGTCCGACAGAGACAGGTTGGACCGGCAGAAAAAATGGGTTAGTGTGCAGCCCTGAATAGTGTTTTGTTTGATGGAATACAAACCTAATTCAGCTTGTTGACATGTGTCATACTGTGTCTTGTAGATTATTGAGTGGATACGCAGTGCACAGAAACTCTAAGTAACCTCAATAGGTAGAATAATTGCCATCAATGATTTGCATGCATTCTTTACAAGACACGATGTGTAAAGATTGAATGCCAGAAGCAGTGGCAAGATTCCACAGCAGCACACAAAACTAAAATCAAACTCCTGTTTTATTTTACTGGTGAGGATGTCACCAATTATCAAAGTAGTTATCACTTCTTTAGAAAGTTTCCTGAATGCAGAATGAATCTAAGGAAGACCTGTGATAATTTGCTATCATGACGTGAACTTGGTAAGAGTGTGTTCTTATTGAATAGTGAACATATTTGTTGAATGATTTGAGAAGAATAGAGAAAACTTTAATAGAGAAAGAAGGATATAGAAGGGAGAGGGAGAAAAAATAAAGGAAACGAATGAAGATAGGAAGAAATAGAGGAGAGAGAGGGAAGGAAAAGAACAAAAAAAAAAAGGAGTGAGGAAGGGATAAAAAAAGAAAGAGAGAAGGAGAGAGGCAAAGAAAAATCACAATGTGATGACATGGTGACATTTTCAGCTTCAGTATTGTCAAGCAGATATTCCTTTATACCTTGTATTCACTGTAATAGGAACATGAGAAATATACTGCCCATGTCATTCCAAGAATTCTGGGACAAAGTTGAATAATGTTTAATGAACATTGTACAGCAAATATAGCTGGCAATATAAACATGTAGCTATTCAAGGCAGTATTAACATCATCCCAGTGGTAAATTTTTTGGTACATTATGGCTAGTTTTCAGTGGTTCTTGTCATATAGTAGGTAGAGGCACATGAGTGGAATCTGACAGTAAAGGAACTAAAAAACGTTGCAAATAATTGACAAATTGCCAGACATTGACCTAAATAGGCACTGAATTGATCAGTGTTTTTACAATTGTAGTCTTAGCCACATTGTGACAAAAGAAATCATGGGTACAGACTCGTGCAGGATTCGAACCTATTCCTGTTGATGTAGGGCAATTTGTCCATCAGTTACAAGAAAAACAATGGGATTCATTGAATTTCATCAATTTGAATAGAAAAGTTTGTGTTCCACTCACAATGTCCAGATGGTGTCATAGTGAGCTGGCAGAAGGATAGAGTGGCATTTATTAGCAGTGAGTACGGGGGATCAAGGGGCTCTGGCTTACAGTCCCGTACCATAACCCTTGTCTGCCACTTTGTACCCACCCCACCTGATACATCTTTGAGTGGGGGAGGGGGGCGGGGGGATGGATGGATGGAGCGATGTTGAGGAAAGAGGTAACACGGAGAGCATCCTTTGTAGTGGATCATTCGATTGCAGAATGATTCATGCTCTGATATTTGATAAGGATTGGGTTTCTTGGGTGCTCGGCATCCCAGGAAACATTTCAAATCAGTCTGCGGCTAGAAAGAATGTGTTAAGCTACATCGTTCCAGCATGTTACATTATCTGTGCAGTGATGACATGCCTGCTGACTCGTCTCACTCAAATAAATGGAGACATCTTAAGTGTAGTTGGGAGATGTAGATTTGCTGCAAGGGCCACTCGATTGATCCTTGCAAACTAGGATGGGCATGTGATAGCTGACTGCTTCAAACTAGTGAGCATGTTTAATGAAGACATTGCAGAGACTTCAGAGAATATAATGTTCACAATGCAAATGAATGAATAATGTGGAAATTGTCACAGAAATTTATTTAAAAGGAACAAACATTTCCAGTGCTCTTGCTAATCCAAAGCAGTGCTCCCTGTATTAATATGACAGTACATTATGCATCAAAGTTGAGTGTTAAACAACTTGATATCAGTGAAAAAACACCATACGTACAAGCTCTTTTACTATCATATTTTTCATGCATGTTGTACAAAGTTGATTTGACTTTCAATTCTGAATTTGTTATGCCAAGGACTATTTAGAGTCTACGTAGTGAGGCTACAATTGTAGCTGGTACTGAAAGTGCATAAGATGTTGAACAGAGTACAGTGTGCAATACACAACTCTATATCACCACAGAGATAGCAGGGTTGTCACTGAAACTTCCCATAAATTTATAACAGCATACATGTACAATGGCTTCAAAGGCTGTCAAAGCAAGATATGCCTGTACATAGATCCAGCCAATATTCTGATGCTTGTGAACGTGAAGCACAGATGGTTGTCAGTCTGTCACTACTAAGAGACTGAACTCACATCCTGCAGAGAAAAACAACAACGAAAGCCCCCAAAGTGCATGAGCAGTGATGCAGAATGCGCGTTTATCACCATTAGCTCATTGAGCTGGATAGTTCATGGTTACACATGTTCAGTGGAAGGTTGTGATGCCAGAGGCAAATGTTGCATCTTATTACAGTACAAAGGTCTAAGCATAGGGTACCACGTGTTGAAGAGGTGAATATGCTTTACAGTTGTCTTCATTTTTTAACCTGTCAAGCCCATTTACTGTAGATACAGTATTGAAATGATTACTGGTATGAAGGCATGAGGCAATATTGAGCCCATTTTATGTTCTTTTTGATGATCACTCTGATAGGCCATGCAGTTGTTAAAAACATGAACATCATGTTTATTTAAAGCTTTAGTACTTACAATATGTACTGCACAAATTTTTGTTAGAAGTTCAATTTTCCATCACCTCATGTTACTTTCAGCCAGCCGCATAGTAATCAGAACTATAGATTATGCACAATTTGATTCAATAATTTTTCCAAAAGCACACATGCTATTGACTGATTATTACCCACAGTTATTGGCCCGAAACAAACTGATCTACAAAGTATAAAGCACACAATGGCAAGCTATGGGTACATTGTATATGCACCTTGTGTGCCATTTGATGCCTAATGTCCGTGAATTGGAAACAAAACTCAACAACCAATGAAACAGAGTTGAGCTTGCTCTCAAAAGAAAAAAAAAAAAGAGAGAAAATAATAAACAATAAAATGTTTTATTGAAGTATTGGGCTACTGAGGATACAATCCCCTCTTTTAAAACATGCATGTACTATGCATGGCTTTCATTGAGCAAGATACATACCGGTAATATGTTGCATTGTACACAGCAATATGGGCATTGAATTTACCTAAACAAGAGGCATTGGGAATGCTCATTAAAAAAAGAAAAAAAAAAAAGAGGAAATGGTTCAAATAGTGTAATTACCTTCAGACTTTGTTGGATAGAAATCATCTTGAAATTCATGCTTGCATTTTCTAGCTTTTCCCAGCGATTAATAGCAAGATGCATGCTGACAATGCTACTTTCTTCAATTCAGTAAGGATTAGAGGTTTGTCAAGATGTAACACAGTTATCAATGTTCAAAAGTTGCCAACTGCAAAGTACAACAGCTGTTACTACATGCATATTTCACAGACATCATTAGCCATTATACTTGTACTAAAGCTGTTCATAAATGTACAATGTACATTGTATATCTTTGTGGATTTAAGATTTTAAGTTTTTCTTCTCCTTCCTCTTCTGATTAGGTCTGCTTCTTTCAAAGCTTGGAGAATTACAAAATTATTAATGCTTAAAAGCATCAAGTGTTACTGAATCTTTTATCTATTATCTGCATTAAATCTCAACATAATCATATCCATTTCTTTATTTCATTTGGTTGCAAATGCATACATATGTAGATTCTGTATTGCTACTCTATGTGATTTTGTACCGGTATTTAAATTGTAGATTTCCACAATATTTCAAATTTGCACACAGTACTAACTTTTTTAGACAGCACTTGATCTATAGCATATTACACACCTTTGCCAAAGACAATGATTCCTTTCAAATAAATGATGCCATGTTGTCTTTTATTTCAGAACCCTCAAAACTTGGCTTGTTGATTTCATTTCTTTTTCTTTGTTTCTAGTAAGGTACATACATTGATAAATGATTTTGTGCTGCAACTACTTTTGAAGACAATTTTCAGGTTCCTGTGCCATTTTTCAAACCTCTCGGTTCCCACACATTGTGAAAGCCATTTTATGTAGACTGCCTCTTGTTGTTTAGCCCCTTGTTGCCACGGTGAAGTCATGTATGACAGCCCTGTGTGATTACGCCTACAGGAAAAGTGAAGAATGGCACAAAAGACAGCACCTGGAAGGCAGGGGGTATTTTGGGAATATTGTCTCTCACCTGACATTTGAGCATGACTTGATTTCAGTCAATATTGTACTCTTTGTCACTTTTCCTGATAATACATTTGAGACTGTGTGGAAATAGGAGGGATAAGGTGAACAGACAATGCAGAGCCTCGTCTTTATGTGTACTGTATAATTAAATAAATGGCTTGTGTGCCTTATTAAAATTATAGTGCATGGGGGAAGGCAGCTGGGCATTGCCCAAGTCACAGTATTTCACAGTTAAGTATGGTGTTCCAGTATGCATTGGTGTTTGCATTTATGCCACATGTTTTACTTACAGCCAGTGTATACATGTATCGTAGCATGCACACAGTTTTAAAGTAATTGATGCAAACCTGACACCATGTTTGCTGAGTTGAAGGTACATACTGTACAGCTGTATGGCTGTGGCATACAGAGATTGAGTATTGCATGTAAAATGATGTAGGTACAATATATATGTGTGACGCTCCAACAAAATGAGTCATAAGTCGCACGGGGAGTTTTCCCGTAATGAGCCGAAAATGAAGGGGAAGCACTGCTCGGGTCGAAATTTTTTTATGACGGATTTTGATTCCTTGATGTTTTATCTATTTGTACAGAAAATTTTAGCGTGTAAAAATGAGTACAAGTGTCCCAAATCACAGTTTTTCTGAGACCATTTTTTTCGGTTACATTTTTTTCGAACGCTCGCCTTTGCGTTGCGTTTTCGCACCTATTGTTCTCGCCCGATCGAGACTCCGCCTCCGTTGCTAGGGCGTATGCTAATGAAGCATTGCTCTTGACCCCATTGAAGACAAAACAAAGCATGGTGCGTGCGGCGGCCGCCGCGGCGAGGGCTTTAGAATTACGCAATAACAGTGAGCTGACCAAGGCTATCAACTGCATGACCAGCGAGTTGCGTTTGATACAAAACATGCACCACATTTCATGAAGTGGTGATTGATGTGACGCACAAATGGCGCTGACAAATTTTATTCCAACGACGATCACGCAAAATTTATGATACTTTATTAATGAGCTAAAATGATCACATATCGAACTTGAAACCTCCCTAGTGATGCGTGTGTGTACTTTTACAACGGTTATTGGCCTCATTAATGAATTCATTCAAATGATTATAACTTTCGTTCCCTGGTATGTGACTTGCTGTTTAAAGTTCATCTTTGGAGATATAGTAGGGCCTAAGTTGTCAATTATTCTCGTTTTTATAAAGTCGACAATTCGTGTGATAATTAGCCAAATGTATGTACCATCGGTAATGCGTAATATTATTTCCCTGGTTAATAAAAATTATTGCCCTATTTACTTTAATATGATGGTTTGGGCCGTGACGGCATGGAGAGAAATCGGAAGACAAACATTATTATTATGCCCAAATAGCTCGTGTTCCTTTACAGGATATTCTGACTCTTGTCATCTGTGTATTTTTAGAAGTAAGACCTATTTGAGAAAGTGACAGAAAGCTGTGTCGCTACAGTTACTCAAAAGTGTGCTTCTTCATTTTTTTTTAAATCAGAATGTTTGTAATGATAGCTGTTTGTCGTGTATTACGTGTAGCTGACATGTGAGAGGTCAAGTCTGCAAAGAATTTGGCTAACAGCTTTGCAAAGTAGCAGCGCTAATTGCCTATTGAATAAACATTGTGTATTGTGAGGAATTCGAATGAAAGAACTCGGGTGACACTGTTCACGCCTTTTATCCGAGTACCCCGCATCAACGAAGCCTTGAACAATGAAAGGTAAACTTCCTGCTATCAAGGGGTGGATAATCACGCAACCAGTATTCTTTCTTCGCCATTGATAGCAGAATCAGTGACATAGTGTAATGGAGCAACAGTGTTGGAGGATCGGCATTATGTCTGCTAATTTGTAAAAGAATTTTTCAGTCCCTTTTGTGTTCAGAACCACAGTCAGGGACGCTAACTTACTTTATCTCTTACAAGCTATCGTTACTATCTTAAAACGTGAATTTTATGAAAAGTTAAAAGCGATCGCGGAATCAGTTCTTCTGCGTGACACCAGGCTTTTATAAAAGCATACCAAGCTTAAATCGTTAACCTGTATAGAAAGGGCGGGAATACACACTTATCGCAATAATCCGGATTTGAGAGTGATACACTCTACTATTTTTCTTCATCTTTACCCCGACAAAGACCATGGTAATTCAAAACAAACAAATAAACAAGCAGTTGCATTATATTAGAACGTACAGAATTTTTGTGTTTCATGTATGTGTAGGTCATCTCTTGATGTATAATAGTAGGCATTTGTTGTCGTTTTTTATAGCGTTTCCTAATAAATGCCTTTAGCGAAAACCCAACACAACTTTTATCGAGGGAAGGGAACTTAAATTTGAATATAACATAGTTTACAAAAATCAGACATGTAAATAAGGCAATCATATACATCCGCATGGCCGATTGTAATCTCTCACTTTGACTATTAAACATGATCGCCTGCATTTACATGCTTTTTCGAATTTCTTGAACTTTGCCTCATTTTCTCTTTCTTTTTTTTAAACAATTGCTCGCAATATTTAAAAATCGTAACACAGTCTGCTATACCACAATATAATGTTCCATTTGATTCGGCACTTATTGCTGGTCGGGTGACGCCAAATGTTGGAAACTCGAGCAATGATACATGGCATTTTGTTTGTTGGTTTTCGTCTCATCGCTCAAAAGAATTTTGACTACGATTACAGAGGTATCATCTACAAGACTTAACTGATGGTTTACAGAAGTGATCATCAATTCCGTAAGGATAAGTCAACAAGTCATGAATTCACTTTACCCATCATGTCTAATCGCACTACGACATTGCTGAGGTAACCGCGCCTTATTCTCATTGTTCAAACTAATTCTTGACATAATCAAAACAAATAGTTCTTTATATAATTTCTCAAAATACTCAAAAGGTGGCCTAAGTCAAAACTTTCTACAAAGATTGCATACGGCAATCTTTACTGGCCTAAACAAGTTTTCTAGAGCTATCAGTTCCCCCTATGACGATGACTTCGATTGCGTTTTGAACTTGTACCGAACTATACTTTCAATATTACCTTTATAGTTCGATTAATGAACCAGTCTTTTGAATTCATAACCAACATTCGTAATCGTAACCATCACAGTAACATAATCCTGTCAATAACAGTTGGAAAATGTAAATGCTACACTGTATTAGCGCAAAAATATTTAAGTAACGATTATCTTCATACATTCTAATTCCTAAGTGATGTCGCTATACGAAAATGACACATGGTTTGACTACTGCTTCAAGCAAATAAAAGTAAAAAGGAATGGGATATACTTTTAATGATGATACCACGTCGTACAATGCATTCCACTGTATTTGGTAACGTTTGGTTACGTTTCTGTGCGCTTTACGTACGGAAAATAAAAGGCAGATTGATGCTATTAACATGCTAACGCACAACGCATTAAAATACATCGTGTACAATGTAATGTTTTAGTATACGGTTTGAAACTTTGAATTTGCGAGTCCTTTATAAAGTTATAAGGGTTATTACATTATCAAGCAAAAATTAAAGTATTTGGGTTTCGGATTTGCTCAGAAGACTAACAATGCTATATACATGTATGACGATCGTTCACAACAGAGACAATCCGCTTCAATAGATGTACAATGTAATTCTGTTTTCATAAATTGAAAGAGAAACGTAAAGAAGTCAACTTTTTAACGTCATTTGGCTTTCTCACCAATTGAACTTGATTTGATCGGTGGATCTGCCATGCATGATATCGCTGTGTACAGTGTGTTCTATTAATTCTATTAAAGTATTTAATTGGCGTGCTTGTTTTTTATGCAGAATATTACAGGTAAGTATAAATTCATAATGTTTGTACATATGACATGTTCATTGTTTTGTATTTTCATTTTTATAATATATCACGTGTCCATTATCTGATTCTGACCACGAAAATAGGGCGACTGTTTAAATGCGGAGTATGTACTGGAAAACTAATGTCTCCTGCCAGTATAGACAAACTAATTTCTAGTCTATCCCCGCTTGAAATGGAAATAGAAAAAAAAAAAAAAAAAAAACGAAGTTCGACTTTCAGCACAGTTCAACCGTTTTTTATAGTGCCTGATACATGTAATGGACATAATTCTTTAGTGCATAAGCAATCACACAACTTTCGGGAATAAATGTATGTCTTAATGATTGTATCTCATGGAAGAAAACTCGTCTCCTTGCCTCAATTTTAGCTTCTTCCTTTTCAAGCTTGCGGGAAAGAAATAGTTGAACATCAATCGCAAATCATAAAGAGAGGCACATCCTTAAAAATAAACACAGGAGTACTGAGACACACTGCGAAATAAAAACGGGCCTTTTATCACTATTGACAACGCATGACATTGAAATGCTTTTTTATTGGGGGGGGGGGGGTAATACAATTGATTGTTCTGAAGGTTCGTTAATCACAATGAAATATGGTTCGCTATTAGCTTAGGTTCGTTAACAAGAAAATCAAATGGGGTTCCTTTTCCGGTGGTTCCTTTACCCGAAAGTAATCAAGCAATCATTTTTATTTTAGTAAGGTTTGTGAATACAAAACGAAATGAGGAAGACCTAAGTATTAATTCCGAATATTTGTCAGTATAATTATCTCAAATGCAGAAAGATTGTAACTGTAAATGTGATGTAATAAGCATTAAGCTTAAGCCACAAGTTAATGGTTCTTTATACAATTGCTATGGTATTACAAAAGTGACCGAGAATAAGAAGTATATTTATGATACAATCATAATATAAACCCAACGTGAAGCTCTCAGGCCTACATCAACCTTTGCTTCTGATAGGTATAGTATGTGCAGCATTGGAAAGTGTGATAAGCGATAATTACTGTGGATGCAACGTCTATAAAGGAATGTGCCTAATATGGCGGGAATTCAGAATGTTACGACTGTATACAGCTGCAGCAGAACAGACGCGAAAGCAGTCTTTGATGCTCTGCAACATTACGACCATGTGCATAATTTGAGGGTTTTTAGTACATGCAAAGAACACGATCTCAAAAGACGACTATCGTTAATTAACTTCAATGATTTTCTCTACCGATGCTGTCTTTTGAACTCCCGCCTACAATGGGTTCACAGGTTCTATTTAGCTATTGGTACTTGCTAAACGTTTCCATTGACAACAACATGGGAGGAGAATGGAAGCGATCAACGCCCTTACTAAAAGACGCTTCTCGTAATACGCATTGCGTGGGTTTTTTTCTTTCTACTGTTTCCTATTGTTTGTGAGTTCAAAACTTGCGGCAAACTACACCGCGGCCGACACACAACGCGTACCGACTCATTCATGCGGCGGCAGCGGCACGGACACAAACGCACCGAAGTTTACATTCGGGCTGCCGTATTGGTCAGAATCGTTAATGATAGACCTGTCCTGCGATTGGTTAATTATCTTACACACCCAAGCTATCGCCTTATATGGTAGTGCGTGCGATGGAGCGTAAACGCCGTCGCTAAGCAGGACTGTTGTATTGTTTCGTCCCGTGAAAGAAACAGGTCGTGAGCTTGAACATAGCCTGAACTTTGAGAGCGATTTTCTCCGTTATTTAGAAAATGGACTGACATCATAAGCGTAGTTACTATTCGTTTTTATGATCTATAGGGATGTCGAAATGAGTTGTATTATATATCAGTGTAAAGCTTAGAGTCTGTAGAATTCACATATAGGCATAACTACGATTTCATTTTTTGCGACTTTTGACTCATTCCGACGGAGCGCATCACATATTTTATTTAATCAATTCTATAAGCACAGTCATAGCTGCAGCAATTATATCATGTTTCTTAAAGACAGCATGCAATGAACCGGTTAGTTGTGATGAATGTTACATCCCTCTGATTGTGTCCTGTTTGTTTTGGTTTCATAGTATTTTGTCTCTTGTTGCACATTTGACTGGACCATCTATATCCTATTGAATCTATTTGCTGTAGCTATGCTGGAGACTGTGACATTGAGATCAGTGTGAAGACAGTGAAAAGACTCAAAGCTGGCATCCAAGATCTACAGGTAACCTTCATCACTCAGTACATTAGTACTTTCTTATGTTTCACTCCAACACAAAGTGTAAACCCGTTCCATATGGGAACCTGGTGGCCTGTGTATTAAGTCTATAGGAATTCCAGAATTCAGCACAGAACGGATTAAGTACCCTTTATCATTATCTTTGACAGCAACTTGTTTGTACATATTTTATACCATGTCAGTGACAATGAAATTTAATTTTGGTTCTTAGGGGATATAAAATTTGTACATATTGAATAATGGCAGCTTTCTTGCTTTGGTTTTGAGAGGCACATTCAAGATTTGTACATGTCAATGAATATGAAACTTTTTTTCCAGTAATTCCTTTTCTCTCCCAAAAGAAGCTTACTAATAAACAAAGAAACAAAAAGCAACCAATAACAACATAAAACACAATGACAAAACTTGATCTTCCCAAACATGACCCTTCATCAGAAAATTCTGTGCAAGACGCAATGTCTGCCTCAGTTTCAGAGAAAAACTTCTCATTATTTCACACAGTAAGACAGTGTTTGTGGCGTTTTCATTGTCAATATGTTTGTAGGGCACGTTGACATTCAAGTGTACGTAGAGTGTTGCTGACATGTGATCATCTCCTTTATTGACACAGCTCCATGGCAACCTGAGAGTAGAGATGAGGCCTCTTGTCAATAAAATGCCTCTGATTGGTGGCATGTCCATCTACTTCCTCAACAGACCGGTAAGAAATTCTATGGTTGACTCTATCCTTATCATTGCAACACTTTCACTTCTACATACAGAGCTGTGCATCTCCACCTGTTTGTAACCTTACCTAGTCACATTCCATAGCTTTGAATAGACTCTATTGCTGTTAGCTTGAATATTCAGACATAATAAGATCGATTGAAAAATCATGAGGTCTGCTTGGTACCCGTGGCACTTGCACGTGACACTCATTTAATTAGAAAGACAAGGTATGTGTCATTAATAAATGTTTGTTTTGATATTTGCATGAATAGTTAATTTTTACAGGTTTCTATTTAAGTGAAGGGCCTGCTTTCAGCGAAATCAGCTCGCGCAGTATAAACAGATTAGAGACCGCTTTTTCAAGCAGGTATTCAAGCGGTATTTAAACCTCCTCAAGGAGATCTGAAATTCAGCTCAAAACAGGGTAAAAGAAAAACAAGGTCTCTCTTTTTTTTATTTATCTATTTTTTTAACGGCAATCTTCCAAATATTAACATGGGCATTGGACACCATCAAGACAGGAAGTGTGTGGTTATTGAGGCTTACCATCAGGGACTCTTGGTGACTGTCAGTTTGATAGACATGACCTGATTGTGGTTAGTGTTTTCACATTGAAGTGTAGGTTGTAGAATGTCAGAATGTGTCTCTTGTTCATTTAACTCACAGGCACCCTTGCCTGTGGATTATAGTACAAAGGAGCCCAATGTGTAGCCTCTTTTTTCTTACCAGTATAATCCAGGGATGAAAATATGAGACATGGTTTTTAATGACATAAATTTCATAAACATAAAAGGGGACTGCTGATGAAGACTTTTAGTTTGCCTGCTTTTGCTTCAAAAACACATGCAGGATGAAATACATGTGCATTTACCTATTGACAGCATACACTGTAGCTTGGATAGGGTGCATGGAGGGGGCAAACGATACATTGCTCTATGTTTCATGGATTGCATGGCATGATGTATCATGAATTACAGAGGGTCAATCTGGTACATGATTGCACAATATGTTGTCCTCTTGTGGAATCAGCTTGTTTGGGTTTTTTTGTGAGAAAATACATTAATTAAGTGTGAGTAGTGTACACTGTACATTTTTATCACTGTCATACTGTCGTACAATGTACGTAGCAAAATCAAAGTCCTCGCCTGACAGAGACCTATGAGATATCATGTACATTTTTCTTCTTCAGACTGCTCTTTTCAAAGATATTGTTATTAACTTCTATCCTCAGAATCTCCAGAAATTTAGTGTAAGATGTTTCTGGTTGGGTGGGCAATGGCTTGCACCATATTTTCATATCATGCAATGTTTTGTTTCTTCAAGTATCAGTGTAGAATGTATGGTGCAGATAGCCTAAAAGTGAATCTGTAGGCTGGAGCTATTGTTGGATATGTATAATGCCATGGCTTTTGAGCTATCAGTATGTCAGTATTATCTCACTGTGTTCCATGGATTTTTTTTTTTTTTTTTTTATCTGGGTCATTTTGGACTTGACACATCAGAAAAAGAGGAGAAGTACTGACTCTTTATTGTAAAAGTATACTTTTATAAAATATTCATTATGTAAATTATATCAAAATGCAAAATGTTATCAGTGCTTAATAGCATTGAACTTTATATTTAAACCAGCAGTCTCTGAATGTATTTGCCAGAATGAAATAGGATCACATTAGTGTTGCTGCAAGTCTGTGAGCAGATATCCTTCCTTGGTCTTGAATGTGATCTACAATGTATATCCACACTTCCAGTAACAGGATATCAGAAGAGACCTGTGTCACTTTAGAGGAGTTAAATGGCCCACTGTTTATTGTACCACACCCATCTCTTCCTGGTATCTACCAGCAGCATGCAGTCTTGCATTATAAATACATCCATAGCAAGATGAGATAGAAATAAAAACAAACAAAATCAAACGCTATAGTAATTTCATGGACTGAGCCACAAGGATGGTTCTCATCCTTTGCAGATGATGCATTCCTGCATCATGATGCAGCAGATATGGTCTCTAGACACTGAAATACCGTCATGCTTTCTGGCTCACTCACATAGTTTTCATGCCATGCTATAAAAGCTACTGTATGTGCATGGCACATTAGCCACTGGGAGGAAGGGAGTGTGCTGCAGTACAAGAAGTTTGCCTCACAACAAATGACAGACTTGCAAAAAAATGAGAGAAATAAGTGAATATACCCAGTGGTGATGCCTGAAATGCAGTGCTGTATGGTTATCTCCAGTGTCTTGAAAATACTGCTCTGAACAAAAGCATCCTCAGTAGCTTTGACCAAAATCTGAAATGTACCTTTAAATTTGGAAGGTGATACTAAGATGCAGTTGGTATTAACACATCATCTGTTCTGCTGTGCATGCGTTGTTAAAAACATGCATAAAACACTGATTTTTACATTCTGAGCAAACAATACACTACTGACTAGACATACATTGTACTAATAATGTACATTGTATATACTACACATTAATTACTGTTCCTAATTGGACTATATTTCTGTAAGATATTGCATTAAGATGTGTCAGGAATGCGAAGCAAAAGAGAAGGAACTATCAACAGAATTCAGGAGATGATTAGAAGGAATGGGAGCATGAAAGAAACTCCAAAGAAATATCTGCATGTGTAGAACAAGTGGCAGACAAAGTGAAGGATAGTTCTGGAGTCAGAAGTCTGATATAGAGGAAATGAAAATGCAAAAAAAAAAAAAAAAAAAAAGAAATTGGAGATCAATTTAAGTTATAGAACCAAAATTCTGGCGGTTGAAACAAAATTAAAGATACCACTGCAGTTGTAGATTACATCCAAATGAAGTGGTTAGGAGAGACAGTCAACTGACTGTACAATGGCTGATCCATGAAAGGAATACATGAAAGGAATAGCTAGCATTGTAGACTTGCAACACAGAAGCATCAACCCAAGGACTTGTGACAGCTGTGGCATTCCATAATTGCCTTTACACCTTTAAGAAGAGTTGAAGACATTCACGCTTTTAAAGGGGGGAATGAAGTTCAAATATATATGTGCACATTGAGTGAAAGCAGTGATGTAAATAGAAAAACACATTCCTATAATTTCTACACTTACTTGAGTTTTATCATCTCTGTCCTACAATGTACCTCTCTATTATTCTTATTGAAGTCTCAGCATCTTCTTACAGTCATCATTCTTGTAATAAACAGTCTTAGCTAGTGTGGCTCAAGATGATCATGTAATGGACAAACTGGCATTACACGGCGCTAGAAGCATTTAGCGATAGCCCATTATTTGTAAACAGTGTGTCTGTTTATCATCCCTGATACCATAGTAATAGAGCTGTTTGTCCTAGATCAATATTAATGTTTACACACTGCTCTTGTTACCCTAGTGGCACACGTCCAAGTGTGTGCAAAGAGAGATATCATCCACTATGTATATACATACATGTAGAACGGCAGCCATTCTTAACACTTCTTGATTTCAGTCATTAGATTGCAGTTTCTATATTGTTCCATACCAAAGAGACTAAGAGTAGCCTTTGTTGTTGTTTTTTATTAATATTGCAAAAACATCATTCAAAAGTATATATTTCAACAGATGTGTGACAAAATATTCATTTGTATGCAGATGGTGTTACACCAGGATAATGCCCAGGCATTTTAAAAGTGTGAAACTTGTCTTTGATTTTTAACTGGAGTACATTTGTGACAAGTGGCATTTATAGAAAATAATGTTGAAAATAGTGCTTTTTGCAATGCTGCACACTGGCACTGGTCCAACGGTCCCTTTTCAGGAATGGACGTGTAAAACATGGAAAAACTGGGTACCTACTGGTCCGACTGGTCTGTCGGACCAGTAGAAAAAATGGGTTAGTGTGCAGCCCTGCTTTTTGGTAGTACAGTGCTTGGTGATTACAATAGTACTTTATGATACAATAGTGCTTTTTTTTTGTGATGTTTCTTTGTTGTTTTTGTTCCTTGATGTATATTTGATGGAAATTGCGTACTATTTATTGTTTGTAAGGGAGTCGGCCTCGATAGGCTTCATACGGCCTTTACTGATCCCTCACGTGCTATGTTTGATTGTATATTTTTCTCTTCTGTTTGATTGTGAACGTGATGTTTTCTTTTTAGCATGTGAAATAAATTTGAATTTGAATTTGAATTTGAATTTGAATAATATTGTAAATTCACAGTGATCCATCTCATCTGGTGCAGGCTGAATTTACATTTAGAAAAGGCAGATTTGATTATATGTGACTCTGCACCTCAAAACAAACAAAAAGTCGCCAGACATGAATATTTAGTTAAGACCATATTACGAAAGAGCAGACTCTAAGCTTTAAAATGATGTATAACTCAAAACAAATGGACTCTCCTAACCTATCTAAATATTGGAAAGAAAGAACAAACTCAGGAAAAGTCTGAACTGAGAAAAGAGGCTGTGAAGTACAGTGTCTATTCAAGCGCTTAATCTTTACCAAACCGTGCTGGCTGTGCGATGAATGGGGAAAAAAAAAGAAGTAAACCACCAGAGTAACAACAATGAAGGGATTATCAGATTGAACTGAAATTAAGCATGCCTTATTAACCTATTCTGTCCATAATTAATGCCAACTTTCAAAGCAGTAGCACTATCCTTTCAAAAGTTATTAGAGTTGAAAGTGAAGAGTGTGGACAAGGTTTTTCAGAAATGAAAAAGGGATTCTAAAGACACACCTAATCACACTATTCTACCAAAAATGTTCGAGATAAACTGCTAAAAAAACACACTTTCCTGCCCGTTTTATGATACCAAATTTGAGCATAATGTAAAAGAAGACCCGCTCTTTCAGAAAATATGAAAAAGTCAAGTTCGGCTAGGTTGACCCATTTCACTTATTTTCAGTCCTCCCGCAAAATCAGTGTGTGCGACTTTATGTTCGTTTTGAGGTGCACGGTCACATAGTGATATTTCAGAGACCATTGCTTACATTCATTGATCATGCAGGCATTCTGTTATTTTAAGCATATGCAAAAGATTGTTTTCTTCCCTGTTTGAAATCCTCTCACTTCAAACATGTTTTTTTTTTATCTTGCCGTCATCACCCCCTCTGCCCTTCTTTACTCCTCTCGGCTGCCCTCTTCCACTCTATACATACCTGCCACCACTTTGCCTTTCTACTCCTCTACCCCTCTACCACTCTACATTTCTTCCCCTCTTCCCTTATATCCCATTACCACTCTGTCTCTCTATTCTTCTACTTCGCTCCTACTCTAACCATCTACTCTTCTACCCTCTATCATCCAATCAACCTGCTCCTCTCCCCCTCTACTCTTCTCTCCTCTCCCCTTCCCTCTACCTCTCTATCTCTCACATCCCCCTCTCCTCTTTTCCCCTATGTCCCACCTGCAGGCAATTGACTTCAATCTCACCAATTTGGCAGATCTTCTGGATGTCCCGGGATTAAGGTAAAATATATTTTATTTACAACTCTGGTATGTTGTAATAAATAAAATGGTCTTGATGTTTGCATTACATGAATAATTATTCTGTCTTTGAAAAAAAAACTAAAATCAGTGCTTGTGATATTAAAAAGGGTAATTAACATACTTATGCCAAATGAGATACAAGGTATTGTTACCCAAGGGACGATTTGTAAGTGCAAGATTCATGTAATAGCGTTTGCAGTCGTGCACATTCCCTTCTGCCAAGAGTATTACTGTAAAAGTGAATATTTTTGCGTGACTAATTTTTCGCGCTCAGCCGAGTGAGAAGAGTTTCGCGTGTTTTTAATTCCGCGGAATCAAGCCATCAGCTTCTTGAACACATGGCAAGCAAAAATATTCGCATGCTTTTATTTTCGCGCTAGTTTCTGGTTGCGCGAAATGCGTGAAAATTTCAACTCCGCAAAAATTTCCACTTTTACAGGAATAGCAACAAATGCCCTGGTAATATGTGTTCAAACTGTCATTCATCATATTGCAGCGCCAAAGTTAAGATGTACTTTGAATATCTCTGTACAATGAGTGGAGTGCTTTGATGATTTAATGTGAATCTTCAATCAAGAAAGAGTGTATATTCAAACAGCCCTAAGATAGTGTCAAAATTTCTTTGACTGTAACACTACATTGTAAGTGAAGTAAATTTTTGGCCATGCATATAAGGGTACCAACAAAAATATGTACTTTCCCTTTATTTACCACCAGCAATCTGCTGCATGGGATCTTGGAGGACCAACTGGCTTGCTTCCTGGTGTTACCAAACCGTATCCCACTCACCCTGATTGACAGTGTAGACATCAATGATCTCAGATACCCCATGCCCAAGGTAAACCAATGATCTCAGATACCCCATGCCCAAGGTAAACCAATGATCTCAGATACCCCATGCCCAAGGTAAACCAATGATTTCAGATACCCCATGCCCAAGGTAAACCAGTGATCTCAGATACCCCATGCCCAAGGTAAACCAATGATCTCAGATACCCCATGCCCAAGGTAAACCAATGATCTCAGATACCCCATGCCCAAGGTAAACCAATGATCTCAGATACCCCATGCCAAAGTAAACCAATGATCTCAGATACCCCATGCCCAAGGTAAAGCTTGTCAGGAGACTCACTGGAACTACACATGTATATTCACACAAACCCCAAATTAGTGGTTTTTGAAAATCAGTTTTTGCAATGGGATCCGAAAATCATTTATTCTTGTACGTGGACACTCAAAAAGTAGTGAACTCTTGTGATATGCATCACAATGTGAAAATCCATTCCCCTTGATTCAATCTATTTTTAAAATCTCGTGCAATAATTTACCGTGTATGGCATTTGTGAATGCCACGTGAAGAAATGATCAATATTTAAAATGCCATTGTTCAACTTGGCACACAAGGTTTGCACACCCAGATGCCAAGGCCATGCTCCGGTAATCGTTCAGGCATGCCAGTCTGGAGCTTCAAAATGCTTTGATTTGCAGCCAAGTAATTCTTTTATTTTGCTGGGTCTGAACAGTGACAAATAAAATTGATTATCATATTGTGCTGCAAAAGCTAAATGTGGCTTTAGTGTCTGTTGGTTCTGGATTCATCTTCAGCCAGGGATCTCACAATGATGGAAATGATAATCACCATAGTAATGCTGGATTCATATAGTGCTTGATACAGAAGTTTTCAAGTGCTCTAATGTATTGAATTACAGTGACTGTTTACAGCGATGAGTTCAAAGGATTCTCAAATAATGACAATTATGCTGGTGTGACCCAGTTTTGCATTCCAGACAAACTGGATTGCAGTGAATCTTTATGAGCAAGGACTTGGAATGTACTTTTGATGGTCATAAATCACAAGCCAGAAAGGTTATTGCCAGGGAGTTATATTCTTTGGCAATCTATTTTCAGCTAATGAGATGTTTGGTTCTGTACAAGTTCCTGTTGGAAGTGTATCTTACAATCTATTGTAACTAAAAGTGTAATAAAGGCTTTTCTCATATAGCACTGCTTTTATGTGTTATGGCAGTGTATTTGCACATTAAACAAATATTACACAAAATACCGATAACTGTATCTCAGGCGGAGACTGAGCCAGTGTATGAGAAGTAAACAGATATCCTAGAAGCATTTCTCATTACTTTCTCATCAAATTAGGTGGCTTACTTGTACATATGTATATTAGCACATGCTATAGCCTATCAAAGTGTAGTGTGATGGAGTGAAGATAATACTAATTTGGCTGGTACGTGTACTATGTATAACTTACAAGGATAGTCACATATTTAGTTCCTGACCTTAGAATAATCCTTTAAGTACACATCTCTGTCTCTTATCATGGTGGCATTCCTTCCTGTGAATAACAACAATGCTTTTTTTTTTTTTTTTTTGTCAAGCACTTTGGCAAGTATGGCACCTGTCATGTTCTGATAAAGTGCTGTACTTTGAGGCCCATGATAAGACAGAGATTCCTATGGTGCTCCAAGTGTTATTTGAAGTCTTAAAGCTACATTCTATGTATGGGAAATAAACCCATTGTATACACATGCATTCATGTCAGCTCTGGCAAAGAGGTGCATGTACACACATACACTCTCACACACTAACTCATATGTCTGATACAGTTTTATTAGACGTGGAGGGGACTGCTGAAAACTGCTTGAGCCAATGGAGTGCAATGGAGTCAAAAGATTTTACCTCTTGACGAAGATTCTGCTTGGATCAAAATCTTAGGCCCACAATTTATTAGTTGATTTTGCTCTATGTCAAATCATCTTTATTGCCCATTGTCTATCACCCTTGATGATGCAATGCATTTACACCGTACGTAAAAATTAATGATGCTAAAAGAGAGTGATGACACCCCCAATGATGCCATCAAGTCTTTCAACTGAGTAGTGCTTGCCATCACCGAATGCATCCAATAAAATGTGTTTTTTTTTCCCCATATTTTATATCCTAGTGTAATATCTCCTCTGTTTAGCTGATTTATGCTGATCACGTGCATGCCACAATTGAAGGTTCATTTAAGGCCACAAAAATTAACCTTGGCAACACTTTGCAACAGGAAACACATGTTATGACAATCACCCTGTGATATAGGAGGAAGTGAGATCTCCTCAAGGTTTGCCTTGAGTTCATTACCATGACAAATTACATTGTGCCAATGAGTGTGCACACATTCCCAAAGAGTTTGATAAAATGAAGTTCAGTTCGAACAAGTATAGAAGAAGATGGTGTAGGAATCTTGGAAGTTGCTTTCAAAGTTCATTCATTTTTTTTTTTTTTTTTTAAGAGCAGACTCAAACTTCTACAACAAAGTGCATCATTCTGTAGACTGAACTTTGCAATCTTTTTGATGATCTGATGGGGTAAAATTTTTGCACAAATTCTATGGCGTGCAACATCTGTGGTTAAACAGATATTTTTGCCCCTGAAGTTTATGGTACACTATATCCTTTGGAAGTATTGTAGATGAAATTTACTGAGAGAAAGACATGGGCAGCAGTTACACAGACCATCCTGAATATTCAAATCTTGCTGAGTTTATGCCTCCTTTTGACAGCGTTTACAAAATCCTTCTGATTAATTATTTTGATGGTATGTTTACAGGGAGTGTTGCGCATCACAGCAGTAGAAGCAAGAAACCTGGTGAGGGCCGATGTTGGTTTCATCAAGAAAGGAAAGTCTGACCCCTACCTCAACATCAATGGTAAGTGACAACTGCAGTAATTGTCATTTTTCTGTACATGGTTTGATCTGACCTGAATCAGTTATTTCATGACACACCCATTTCCTGTAAGCAGTGGGTTAATCTCTAGAGGACGAGTCTTGAGTATACTAGGGTAAGTGTCTGTGGGAAATGTGTGTTGTAGCAAAATTGGTCCGTCCTCAAGGGGTTAAAGACCCAGCAGCGTGGGGGAGAGAAGGGTGACCCAATGGAATCAATCTTCATTCACTGCACACCGGGGTACACTTTGGACATGAAAAATAAAATCATGACTAGGGCAATCCTGCTAGTGAATATGTGCACCGAAGCTTGCACTCATTGATAATGTTTGAGTCCAGTCACAATTCTTCAGCTGCATGTGTGCTGGGTATAAAGCTGGACTAGATTTGTTACAAAGATTTCAAATTTATCTGAGTCAGACCAGCCTTCCCACTGCATGGTCTCCCCCATGTTACCAAGTCTGTAACACTGAGTCACAACACTGATGCAGAGAGGATGTATGATCATTTCATCATGGTACAGTAAATGGTCCAAGAGTTGGAAATGAGAAATACAGATACTGATCATCTAGAATAAAGAGACAAAATAGGACAAAAGCACTGTTCACATTCGAAACATCGGTATCGTAATATTTTCATTAAGTAAATGATACAACTTATACATATTGTCAGAAAACCTGGCTTTGGTTGCCATGATACTTGGTTTAAAGCACAGTTCATAGGACAGGAAATGGCATCATGTGAATTACTTGAGTGTGCAATGGTGCAGTGTGATTCTATTGTGTTTAGAACATCACTCTCTAGAAAGTAAAACATGTTTGGAAGCAGCCAGAGGCTCACTGATATCCCCTCCCCCCTCCCCCTCCCCCCTCCAACCCCCCAGAAATTAGCCACCCTCTTTTGCCAAGATTATTCCCAGTTGAAAAGATATTTAACATAGTATATCATGTTTACTTCACTGTCAGAACATTGTTACATAAAATGTATATCAGACTCCCACAGGATATCTACCATCAAAGTCACATGCACACACACGCACACACACAAAGAAATACAAAGAAAAAGAAAAGTGTGAAAGTGATCTTTTCCCATCTTTTTCAAACTTTCATCCCCTGAAGGTATCATCAACCTGATTTTTAATTTGAATGGCACAAGTGCAGAGTTGTAGTATGTGCATTGGTAGCAGCTAAGGGACTTATTGATAATCTTATTTAACCCGTTTAGGACGGTTTGCTTTGGCGAGCGAACACCCCCACAGACGGACAGGTTTTCCAAACTCAAGCCCGAACCGAGGGTTACTAAGGGGGTGTGACTTACGGTCCCGCTTTACCCAATCATCAAATTGCCGTGTATGCGGTGTAGGAATCCGCTTTCTGATTGGATGAATAACGACCGCTCATGAATAATAATGTCGCTTCCCTTCGCTATCTGGGTTCGCGCGCGCGGTTTGAACTTCATGTACTGTACGATCGTCAATTTACGTTCCCTCGTCAACTCAAATGAATAGCGTCTTTTATTATTGGGCACCAGGCTATGTCGAGGGTGTCGCAAATTTCTACTACATAATTGTCTTGAATTTACTGATTCATGGAGGCAATCTTTTATGGAAACTGTAATCCGTTGATCACAAGCCTTCAAAGTCTTTCAATGAAAAGCGATCGATCGGAGGATTGTGTACAGGCTTGCATTTTCCATTTACACGACTGTAAGACACGCCAAGTAAATCTCGTATTGTGGCGATATCAAAGGCACACGAACCCACTCTTGACTTCCTGTTGTTCACAAAATTCCTTACCATAACTAAATTCCTTACCATAACTAGTCAATGAATTTTGGAAACAGAAGGAAGTTTATTCATTGTATACAACATTTGAAAATCTGTTACACCTTGTTTGTCCCCGCTACTTGTATCCAAATACAAAGCTCGCGTGTCTGTAACAGAAGCACGTGGCTTTATTTCAACACTAGGCAAACCATCAACGATGTAATATCACAAGTAAAATTGGTGATACTGATTTATCAAAGTCGAATTTCGTAATAGAATAATGTCCACTTGAGTTTATTTCTTGGTTCTGTTTCAGTAATTCCCATAAAATTGACAAGAGCCTGGAATATGTTCAATATTCAAACAAATCTTTGCATCTTTCTAACTTTCTTTGAGACGAATAAAAATGCATAATCCACGCTTGAGCGATACCTGCCATCCCCTGAAGAAGTCTGTATAAAGAAGTTTGCTTCCTGAAATCATCAATCGTGACTACCTACAAATTTCGATCATGCGACTTATAATAGGTTTTCATTGGATGCATACAAGATATCACCGAGTGGATTTGTGAGTTTATTATCGGGATTTCATGCTGCTATTTTTCTGTGCGATCTTACAATTCCTTTACAACTTCGACGTAATGTCGGGAAGATAATGATTATTCACTATGTATCAAGTGAAATGAGATTTCACACAGTGATACAAGACATATATTTAATTATCATAAAAAAGTAATCACCAACCTAAATGAGTATCGTTATTTCTTACATAGAAAAAAAAACAAAAACTAAGAATAAAACACCGGTCCTGTTTAAGCCAGTTGACAGAACATGTATGAGCTCTTCAGATGAAACAGGGGAGTCTATACGATGAGAAGAGAAAAGGAGAGAAAAATAGGCTGGTCATCTAAATTTTGTTTGATTGACGGTAGATAATCTGAAAAGATTTTTCAAACGTAATGTAAAATTATACAAGATGAGGTTTGCCTACAACCTGTGTTTTGGTAATATCTTTCTACGTTTTATATAATACATATGTAATGTATTTATATATATATGAAGAGTTTGTTTGCAAAAACCGATAAGTCCATTTTTGAAGATTTTGAAGTAGAGCTCTGTCATAAAGTACAAAATAATACCTTTTAAATGATACATTGGTCACTACTTATAAAGGTACATTTTTGAAGTTATGGTCAAAAGAAGCAAAGATTTTCTTATCATTCTCTTTATTTTTCTTGACCTTTAATCGCAAATATCTCCGTTTGGCAAATATGGACTTATCGGTTTTTGCAAACAAACTCTTCATATATATATATATATATATATATATATATATATATATATATATATAGAGAGAGAGAGAGAGAGAGAGAGAGAGAGAGAGATTTTATGGGCAGAGTATCTTGGAGAAGCGATCATCGCCATCAATGATAATAATATTCAATCTACACGTTTGTATATATGGGAATGAAGAAGGGGATAGCTGGAAAGGAAAGTGATGAGATGTAATGAGATAAAATGAAGGAACACTTATTGAGACAAATGTATTACAAAGGAAGAGCAAAACGGCAAAAAAGGGCAAAAGGGTACAACATTATGCAAAGATTTTGCAGTCATTTTTTTGTGTACGTTTGCCTTCCAATTTCGTAGTTACGTAATTCAAAATAGCCAACAGAAAAAAGCAAAAAAGATAGCGCCATGAAGATGTTCATTCAACCTCGTTTGCCTTTCACTATGTCCTATCACTTCAAAAAATGTAGCATTAGCACAATTCAAATTAGAATTCCCATCGAGAATTCAGATTCGCATCAATGTGAGAGAGTATCTTTTCAGACAGGGTCGCAGGTGAGCATTTCCGAGTTCGTCGGAGAAGTTCATTCATATTAGAAACAAAAAGGTTGACCACCCGGCAGCTGATAGAAGAAGACGACATGACCATGGGAGAACGGCGAGCACATGTCACACAAGCTTGAAGGTCTAAAATCATTACATCACTTCAGAAAATAACGAAAAGATGAAATGTTTGTTGAAATAAACGACATTTCTCCCGACATTCTTCGATCTCTCATAACAGACGGTTAATTTTGCTGAAATGATCTTCTCTTATTATGTCATGAGTGTAAATCAATATTATTTTGTTTTATTGTGTATCCCAGTCATCGCCCGGTAAAAGACAGAAAATGAAGTACTATTCTCATTCAATAAGCATAATGTATAAAGGAAACGAGCATTTGCTGCAATCGCTTATGAATATGAAAATGCTTCAATGCGATTTCACGAAGTCTAAAGGAATGAATGCAAGTAGGTCTACGTAAATACAGAGATGTATAATGCAATTATTATAAAAAATACGCAGCCACGATAAGTGCATAAACCACTTCAATAGCAGCATGAAAACATTTGATCACATCAAAATATGAGATGGACAAGAACATTTCATGCTTTTATTGCTCAAAATTCCTTGCTCCTAAACAAAGTAGAGTGTTCAATTGAAGCGACGGGTTATCACATCTCCGTCTCTCGCAAAACTGAATGATCACTTCGCAAATTTGGAGTGCTTTCTACAAATTTACATTAACAAGTTTATTTTTTTTTTTTTAGGCATGAGTTACCATATTCTACTGATTATAAATCGATTGAGCTACAAAACGGTAGTGTGTTGCTAAAACCATTATAACTCAATGATCGCGAAATCATTTGACTTGTGAACTTCCGAAAGAGATGGACTGAAAAACCCAGACTTCTAAACGTATAAATAATTGACAGAGCGACTATAGCCGAAAATTAGCATATTATGAAGAATTCATACAAAACTAGAACCAAAAAAGACTAAACAGTCAGCATCACCATTGTCGGTATCGTCGTAATATGGGATGTAATTTTATTTTGACTGCCTCTTTGAAATGCTGCAAACATATTGATACTGGACATCATAGTTTTTATTTGTGAATTCTAAGCGTATGAGAGAGAGAGAGAGAAAAAAAGAGAACTTCTGCCGTATGTCTTGTTTCTCGCTTTATTGCAGCGTATGTCATTGTCGAAGTTTAAATTCTGTAATACATGTTCGTATCAAGTACATGAGAACTTGCACATTGGATTTTCAACAACCATAAAATCATTGGGGTCCGTAAAAGCGGTTACGTAATACATACGAAGCACATCACTATAATGCATTCTATGGACCGGTGCAGAATAAAGAGACTGTCTGTAATCGGCCTTTGAACTTCTCTATTATGCTCATAATCCCCGACTTTTCGGATGGCGTCTACGAGTGCGTCTTAGGAATGTTTTTGTATCAACATCCTGTCTATTCAAGGAGGTACAATGTAACCTGATACTCTGGCCACCTGGTCTATTCAAAGTGTTCTTGCCTATACCACGCGCACATGTTACGCTGCGTTTCACCATGATGAATATATTGTAAGACCCCATAGTGGCAATATCGGCTCTTGCATTGTATGAAAATGATGACTATTATACAGTATATCCTCTATTTGGTTCGTTGGCCGAGTAGATTTTTTGAACGATCTTATAACATAATCACGCTGTCATTCATAAGTATGAGAGAGAGAGAAAAAAAAAACTTCAAGCAACATCGAAGTTGAGTTTTTCAAACCAATCTTCATTTCAGTTTGTTTCTTGGTTTTGTTTCAACAATTTTCATAATGTTGACAAGAGCCTGATGGGATGTTCAATATTCAGATAAATCGTTGCATCTTTCTTGCAATCTTTGACAGCTAATGGTGACTAAACCTGCGAACTCCATGCATTTTTGTATAAAGACGTTTGCTTTGTGAAATTATCCATCATGACTGCCTCCAGATTTCGACCATAATTATATGACTTAGGTTTCCATGAGATGAATAAAGGAGATCAACGAGCGCATTTGTAAGCTTACTGTCGGGTTGTATGTTGCAAATTTTATGTGCAATCATGATTCCCTTACAACTCTACCGTAATGGCGGAAAGGTATTGTTCACTGCACATCACTTGAAATTAAATGTCACACAGTGATATGATAATCATCAGCAAATGGGATAGATTATTGTATATATATATATATTTTTTTTTTTATCTCTTTATCTCTCAATCTTTCTTCTTATCGCATAGACTCCGATATATATATATATATATATATATATAACACCTATTCAAGTCAGTTGATGGAGCATTTATGAGCTCTTCCGGTCTGCAAACGAAACATCGGAGTCTATGCGATAAGAAGAAAGATTGAGAGATAAAGAGATAAAAATATAGGCTGGTCTTCTAAATTTAGTTCCATGGACGGTAATCTGAACACACTTTTGCAAACGAAATGAAATATTACACACGGCTAGGTTTGCCTATAATCTGTGTTATGGTGATATCTTATGAGATTATATATAATAATACGGGCAAAGTATCTAAGTATCTTGGAAAGGTGATCGCCACCATCAATGGGGATATTCAATCTAAACGATTAATTGTAGATGATGGGAATGAAGAAGTGGAGAGCTGGAAAGGAAAGTAATGAGATGCAATGAGATAAATCGAAGCAGCACTAATCGAGGCAAATGTATTACAAAGGAAGAGCAAAACGGCATATTCGAGTGTTCAAAACGGTTCAACATTATGCAAAGATTTTGCAGTCATTTGTGTGTGTGTGTGTGTGTGTGTGTGTGTGTGTGTGTGTACGTTTGTCTTCTAATTTCACAGTTAGGTAATTCAAAATCGCCTAAAAAAAAAAAAAAAAAGGTCGCGCAATGAAGATGTTCATTCAATCTCAGTTTCCTTTCACTATATCCTATCACTTCAAATTACGTATTATAGCCTAAACACAATTTAAATTAGAATGTCCATTGAGAATTCAAATTCGTCTCAATATGAGAGAGCGTCTTTTCAAACAGGGTCGCAGGTGAGCATTCCCGAGTTCGACGGAGAAATTCATTCAATTTAGCAACAAAAAAGGTTGGTCATCCGGCAGCTGTAACATAGAAGCCGACATGATCATGGAAGTATGGCAAGTACAAGCCACACAGGCTTGAAGACCTACAATTATTACATCACTTCAGAAAATAAGGAAAAGACGATATTTTTGTTGAAATAAACGACATTTCTCCCGGCATTCTTTGATATCTCATAACAGACGGCTGATTTTGCTGAAATGATCTTCTCTTATGTCATGAGTGTAAATCAATATTTTTTTCATTGTGTATACCAGTCATCCCCCGATAAAAGACAAAAACAAAAATGAAGTACTAACAATCTCATTCAATAAGCATAATGTATAAAGGAAACGAGCATTTGCTGCAATCGTTTATGAATATGAAAATGCTTCAATGCGATTTCACGAAGTCTAATGGAATGAATGAATGTAGGCATACCTAAATGCAGAGATATACGTAGACATAAAAAAATACACAGGCACGATAAGTGCATAAATTACTTCAATAGCAACATGAAAAAAATTTGATTACATCGATAAACATGAGATAAGACAAGAACATTAATTTCATGTTTTTATTGCCCGAAATACCTTGCTCCTAAACAAAGTGTTCAATTGAAGCGATGTGGTTATCACATCTCCGTCTCTCGCAAAATTGAATCACCACTTCGCAAATTTGGAGCGCTTTCTACAAAGAAAAAAAAAAGAAAAATCTTTTTTTTCGGTATAAGTTGTCATATTTGACTGATTATAAATGGATTGAACTCAATGATCGAAAAAAAAAAATTGACTCGTGAACTTACAAAAGAAGTGGACTGAAAACACCTCAGACTTCTAAATGTATAAGTAATTGACAGAGCGACTATAGCCGAATATTAGCATATTATGAGGAATTCATACAGAACTAGAACAAAAAAGACTAAACAGTCGACATCACCATCGTCGGTATCATCGAAATATGGGATATTATTTTATTTTGACTACTTCTTTGAAATGCTGTAAAACATCAAATACCGAACATCATAATTATATCTACAATTTTTTGGCGAATGCTAAGCGTATGAGAGAGAAAAAAATGCCATATGTCTTGTTTACTCGCTTTATTGCAGCGTAATTCGTTGTCGAAGTTGAAATTCTATACATATATGTTGGTTACAACCACATGAGAACTTGCACATTCACTTCCCAACAACCATAAAACCATTGGGGTCCGTAAAAGTGGTTACGTAATACATACGAAGCACATCACTATAATGCATTCTATGGACCGGTGCAGAAAAAAGATACTGTCTGTAATCGGCCTTTGAACTTCTCTATTATGCTCATAATCCCCGACTTTTCAGATGGCGTCTACGAGTGCGTCTTAGGAATGTTTTTGTATCAACATCCTGTCTATTCAAGGAGGTACAATGTAACCTGATACTCTGGCCACCTGGTCTATTCAATTTATATGAATTTACGACTTCGATGAAGTAGCACAATCGACTGCGTTGTTTGTATGCAGTACATCCCCTACTCGGTTTGTTCTTGGCCAAGTGGTTTCTTTTTTTTAAACGATTTTATAACATAATCAGAATATTGGTAAAACTCTTCAAACAACTACAAGTAACATCGCTGTCATGATAACAAACAGACACAAAAACATTCACACACATCACATGCATGCAGGGACACGCAAAAGATTTACTTTTGAATTTATTCAATTCGCCGAGTTTTGGCAAATCCCAGGACTCGGCAGCGGAAGAAGAAGGCCAACATTTCATGGCAATAATGGTAAGCGGGTTGTCATGCCGAGGTGGCTTTCATAGAGGATCCATAAGTACGACATTGCATTCCTGATATAACACGAAGTAGTATGCTACAATACTTTATCATGTAAATGTGTGCTAATAAGGTAGGTGCGTGCACGCAACGGTCTTGACCGCCGCACGCACGCTTTTCACTTGAGTGTGACAATTTGCATACCGATGCAAATGAGATCGCCAGAGCGTGCGGCTGGTCGCTCGTCATTGGTCAGTTTCCCGACCGTTGCGAAGGTCTGAATGTCGTGAAAATTGCGCTCATGTTTGTCAATATTTTGCTTGTTTATAGACATAAGATATGACCAATCATCACAAAATGTTCACAGATGGCAACTTTGATGTATGTAGTCCCACAAAATATAAATCATTTTCAACATAGGCATCGTATTGTTGGTGAAATTCTAAGTTTAAAAATGCGTGTTCATTTCACTCTCTCAGCCCGAGTATACTCGGGACCAGTCCACAGCCTGGAAAACGTCAGCCCGAGTATACTCGGGACACGTCCTAAACGGGTTAAAGTCAATCCACATATTGTATGTGGATTGAAAGTTGAATAAAAGTTAAATATCCATCCTTCATGTTGTTATTTCTAGTTGGTATGCAGAAATTCAAGACCAAAGTGATTAACAACAATCTCAACCCAGTGTGGAACCAGACATTTGAGGTATGTGTTTATCATTGCTTGAGTGTTTTACCAGCACATTAAGAGAGAGAAATAGTGTATTTTCCCTTACAAACACAGTGAACATAATGTCATTAAAGTGCCATGTACATGTACAGATAAGATGTGTAATGGTCACAGCCATACTGTAGCCCAGCCCAGGGAGTCTGTAGAATGTACCTGCCTATTTTGGCATCAGATGCTTCTGTGAGATTACTCCAAATGCACTGTACATAGTGCTTCCTGTTTACTGCAGGAATTTTAATACTTTAACAGATTATTGCCTCGTGATTGCTTTGAGTGTATTCCAGGTTTAGTCAGCATCTGACCAGGCAATAGCTGTGTAGTTTTTTCTAGAATATGTAGAGGGGGCTTACAGTCATTTTCTGGATGAGTTTTTTAATTCTTTTAATGTTTTTGTTGCCCTTTATATAGATTAAAATTATAACCTGGACATTTGGCAGATGTACAAGCCAACAGAAGAGATGCGTTGTGCTTATAGTGTATGTGACAGTGAGTCATGCTAATAGAAACTTGGAAGCTTGCCTTCATAATTGGGTTACCGTTTGAAAAAGATATGTGTAGCACACTGAAACAAGATGCTTGGTGTGGTTCCCCTCAAGCTAGAAAAGAAAAGATAGAAGCTTCACATATTTGACTGGTAGTCATTTGGAAAGAGGGCTTCTCACAAAATGTTATATTGTGAGTGTGATCAGCAGTGGGTGGGGGAGATAAATTGTTTTAGATATGAGACTGAATCTGTAAGTTATTGGTCATAGTCATGTACTTGTAATTCATGTGCTGGCAGTTACTTTAGTATTGCACGAAACACTCAGTCAAGTTTCCATTAGATCAGTAATGCATATAAAAACAAATCAATAAGTACAGTAGAAGTATGCATGTAAATATGAAGTGAAATCAATCATAATTTTCCTTCTGTCTTAGAAGTGATTTCATAGGCTTCTTGAGATAGGTTTTAGAATAAACATAACCAATGACAAAGTATTTTCATGAATAGCTTATTTTTGACAACCCTCAGTGTATTTCCAACATAAAATCCCTCATACTATGTTCTTGCAATTTCCCTCAGCTGTGCAAATTGTTCTGTTAAAGATTATTAAAGTGCACACTTAATGAGGAATGGTGATATTAAGACAATCCAAGTGTTTCGATGGTGATTTATATTACATTCTCATGATGTGTTTTTTTTTTTCACAGAATGTAAAGTAATAGCATAGATTATGAATGCTTGATAAATCTCAACTTCATGCCAATCATTTCCATCCAAATCTACCCAGGACAGTTCTCTTATGAGTCAATAGATCTGAGATATTACCTTATGTGCCATTTTAACCTCTTCTTCTTAATCGCTGTAATTTATTGAGAAGGAGAGAGGCTGGAAATTGTGTATTAGTGATGTGATTATAGGGCAGTACATGGCTGATTGTCCAGTCTGCTGATGTTTACCTTGGTAGGCCTTGGTGTTTGAGGAACATGGACAGACCCTGGATCTGGATTGTTGGGATGAGGATCCAGGCAGCAAGGATGACCCTCTTGGCAAGTAAGACACTCCCAGTCCACTTTCCCTTCCTCGCACACCCCAGACAAGTACCTGCAGTAGGCTTTCAATACATAATGAACATACTTTTTTTTTAATCAATAAATATTTACTACCTTACAATAACCATGTCAGCTGCACATCTAACATCAGACTGTGGTCAGCTAAACAGGTTTATCAGGTGCCAATATGCCAGGGCATTAAATGATGTACTGATATCCAAGTGCTCAGCACTTACATTCGTTTTCTTCTATTAGCAGTAGTGTTAATTATTGTCTTTGTTAAAAGTTTAATGATCCCCAAATGTTACAAAAAGCCAATAAAAAAAAGGAAAAAAAGTCATTGTTTTGTTTGTTTACCTTTCCTCTCTGCTCAAAATCAAGTTGAGAAATGTTTGACCCTGGACAGTTAATACAAAGTAAATGGAAGCTGTGAGTCCAGCAGGAAACCAAGAATGAGTCTGCACTGACACACTGATGAGTTGATCCCTGACACACTGACGAGTTGATCCCTGCCTGGTAGACTCTCTGTGTTGATCCCTGTCTGCTAGGCTGTAATGAAATGATGCCTTTTACCTGGACAAATAAAGTCAGTTGATACCTTCTATTAAACAGTGTTCAAAACTCGATGTGAACAATTGGACCTGTCACAGACTACAGGAAGAATCCCCCTTCACCTCAAGGAGAGGTGGCTGTAGAACTGATTTGCATAACCAGGGTTGCCAGCACATGCACGCCAATGCACGCACGCACACACACACACACACACACACACACACACACACACACACACGCACGCACACAAAAGAGCAGGAACTTGTATGATTATGTATAGTATAATCATTTTAATGCATCTATGGGGGAGTGTACCTCCTATTTATACTATAACTACACAAGCTCTTGAACAGTCTTCACATGATAAAAGCAAATTTCATTAGTTCACAATCCAAAATCTTTTACCTTGAGTGAGCTTTCGCCTACTGTTTTCTGCAGGCTTCTTCAGACTGGCGTTGACTTGCCGTAGATGGGGTATCGGCAGTCTTACAGTCCGAGAGAATGGGAATGTACGCTGAAGAGATTTACCAATCAGAGGAACCTCTTCAAAGTCTTCACATAGTTACACCAATTTTGTACAGTGGACTCCCATTATAACGAAGTCCTCGGGACCTGCGTTTTTTTTTTTCGTTATAAAAGAACAAATAAACAATCAAAATACATAGAGTTGATAATCTTGCGGCCTGAATTTTTACTTTGTTGATAACCGTGTTCATTATAATGGGAGTGCAATGTATCTCGTTTAACATTGTGAATTTGATGATTTTTAATAAATGCACTTGTTTCTCTTTTACAGCATCAGCATCGACATCCATTACATCTCCCGGATGGGAACTTTTGACTCAGTAAGCTGAAATCTTGACCTTTACAGCAGTTAATTTCTTTGCCTACATGTACTTCTATCCCTCTGATAGCACTTATCTAGATGTCAAGGAGTTTGTCTTGATAAGCGTAACTTGGACGTTATGCATATTGATGTCGTTTGGTCATTTAGTCAGCTCACTTTGCTTGCATACTTTTATCCATCTGTCATTTGATAGCATTTATGAGTTTGCCTTGAAAGCATTTAACTCCAACATTTGACTTTGCATCATTTCAATTACTCTAAATTGATCTGATGACCTTGATATAAGCATTAATATCCCTGTATTGATTAACAAAATTGATATGAAATTTTGTTCTTTCTTTGTTCAATTTTCTTGGAAATGGCTGAAAATCATTCATTTGTTTAAGAAGTAATATGTTTTTCATGTTGAGTAATGTGTATCAGCTAGTCACTAATAGTTGTAAAGAATAAATAAGAAAGCTATTAAAGCTTGTTTGCTAAGCATCTCTGGCATAAGGAATTATTCCTATTTTAGTTGAAGAAAATTGGTAAGGTAATGACAGTAGACTGAGAAAAGAACATGTCATCATAAGTTTTGTTCTGTAGGGCACATCTGCACACTCTGGAATTTTGAGCAAGAATTATCAGACCATATGTAAAGATTTTTTTCCCTTTTTTCAGTAAAGTTTTAGACTCACTGTAAAAGTGTGTACATGTTGGAATCACAATTGTAGCTCCAGGAAAATTGATTTGCTCTGAAACAGGACACCTACATGTATATGCCAAATGAGGCTGTTGGTTGCTCCCCATGCAGGGTGCTACATAACTTTACCACTTTACCACTTGCCCGGTTGGGCAAGCAGACTTTCAAATTTGCTGCAAAACACTTTGCCGAACACTGATTTTATTTGCCCAAAAAGAAACAGCCATTATCTTTTGGCTTCTGTATGGTTGACTTTGGGAGTTTGTTGTTTGGGGGGGGGGGGGGGGGGGACAAGGGAAAAAAGTTGCTTCAAAACTTTTTACTTGACCCATTCGGGCAAGCATTTGTTCTCAGTGTTCAAAAATGTTTGCTCGAATTTGATTTTCCCATGCCTTGGGAAATTGGGCAAGTGCTTATGTAGCATCCTGCCCCAATTTAACTCTGCCATTCCTAGCTGCCACCTGTTTGAATAGAATGTCAATAACACTTGTGAGTATAACCGTGAGAGAGTTAACCTGGGATTCTATCTCCATTCTTTAGTGGCTGCCTCTTGAAGACATCAAACATGGAGACCTCCATCTCAAACTGGAGTGGCTTGTCCCATCAGAGAACTATGATGTCATTTCTGAGGTAAGATGGCCTTCAACACCATTCATTCGTTATTGTTGTTGTTTTTTTTTTGTGTGTGTTAAAAATAATCTTTGTGGACATTTTGTGTGGACCATTATTTAATCAGCCACTTTAGTGATGTCAAGTTTATATAATGATACTATTTACATGGAGGAAGAGGAAGAAGAAGAAGAGAGAGAAGAAAAAGCATCCACTCTTATCTTAGATAAATAAAATGGTCAGATAGTATTAGCGAATTTGGCGAACTTTTTGTCTTGTGTGGATTAAAAAATTAGCTCAATTTATGTTTAAACCATCACACTATGAAACACTATAACCCACCACAGCTTGAAAACTGGCATTTTTTTTTTGCATATATTCCCTGCATAGATCCCAAAACAATTGCAAAGAAAATTATATTCGGAAACTTAAGTTTGTATCAATTGCTTACTTTGATCCAGCAAACATTCTGCCCAGAAAGACATACAACTTATTTTGATATATCTGCTTCACTCAGATTGTAATTACATTGTAATAAATCTATACAGTGTTCCTATGATATTATACATTTTTACCTTCATGCCTAAAGGTTTGATAGTTTCCTTGTATATATATACACAGTAAACCTCGCTTAAGTCGACATCGCATAAGTCGACAACTCGCTTAAGTCGACAAGATTTTTGCCTTTGTTATTCCTTGAAAATTTCATCGTCTTAGTCGACATTTATAAGTCGACAACTCGCGTAAGTCGACCTGATTTTTCATTGCCAACTGAGCTGAAATACGTGTTAATTCTCTCGTCTAAGTGGACATAATTTTTCGCTCAAAATCTTATTGCCATTCTATGAAAAAGAATTGTTTTCCCGCTCCGATTCACTACATTTCTACTCGGTAATTCACTAGTGTACGACGCGGTAGCGTTCGCGCCATGCGTCCATTGTCTTGTATGCCAGAATAGAAAGGGCATACACTCATTTACACTGGAGTATTACATGTAGTACCCAAGGCAGTTCACTTTACCCCTTTTCTCCCTCTCGTTATTCTCAAAACGCACAAATTTTATACACCTATATATCCCAGTAGATATTCATTACCTGAACATGAAATAGGTGTATTTGTTAATCTGAATATTCTAATGTTGATTAATCCGAAGCGGTATTAGAAACCTGGACCCATTCTAGAAA
The DNA here is from genome assembly GCF_964275005.1 of Diadema setosum. Taxonomy (NCBI): domain Eukaryota; kingdom Metazoa; phylum Echinodermata; class Echinoidea; order Diadematoida; family Diadematidae; genus Diadema; species Diadema setosum. Next base: position 677,992 of record NC_092698.1, on the reverse strand, counting down.
ATTTATTAAAATGCAACTAATAATGTAACTCAAAAAATCAAATGCAGGTGTATCAAATCACACGCAACTTTTGCATTTAAACGCAAGTGCGTTGCTGAAAAGACTTGCGTTTGATAATCATATGAAACTAAATTGTACGAACCTGCAACTCAATTGCGTTTGAACGCAACTCTAAAAATCAAATGCAAGTCCATCAAATCACCCGCAATGATGTATTTAAACGCAAGAGCGTTGCAGAGAAGACTTGCGGTTTTCGTACGAAACTAGAAACTGCATTTAAAAGCATCTCTTTACATCTACGGAAGTGCATTATTGTTGAAAAGACCTACATTACTTTTTTTTATTTCGTAAACAAAATCAAAAATTGAAACGCAACTCTGAAAACCAAATGCAAGTCCATCAAATCACAAGGAACGTTGAAAAGACTTGCGTTTGATAATCATACGAAACTAGAAAGTTGTAGGAAACTTTTTGTTTAACTCGATTGCGTTTAAACGCAACTCTAAAAATCAAATGCAAGTCCATCAAATCACACATAACGCTGTATTTAAACGCAAAAGCGTTGCAGAGAAGACTTGGGGTTTTTGTACGAAACTATAAGAAACTGCGTTTAAACGCATCTCTGAACATCTACGGAAGTGTGTTATTGTTGAAAAGACTTGCATTATTTTTTATTTCGTAAGCAAAATTAAGAATTAAACGCAACTCTGAAAATCAAGTCCCTCAAATCATACGGAATGCTGAAATGACTTGCGTTTGATAATCATATGAAACTAGAAAATTGTAGGAAATTTAAACTCAATTGCATTTAAATGCAACTCTAAAAATCAAATGCAAATCCATCGAATCACAAGCAACGCTGTATTTAAACCGCAAGAGCGTTGCAGAAAAGACCTGCGGTTTTTGTCCGAAACTAGAAACTGCGTTTAAACGCATAAAAATTTACGAAAGTGCGTTATTGCTGAAAAGACTCGCATTATTTTTTATTTCGTAACGGAACTTTCGCCGTGACCGAACTTAGTCTGCAATTGCAGGGAAAGACATCGCAACATTTACACGTTTCTAACTACCGAAACGCATGCTGCTTCACGAAATGTCAATGAAAAAATGATAACAAATTATAGTTAAAGTTCGCTATGCCGAAGGTTTAAATCTCAGTCCAAAGTTGAATTAGTCCGACAATGGAAAGAGGTTTGGTTTTACGAAGGTTAGTAGTCCGAAAGATGTCGTTTTCGGATGAACAAACTTTTCTTCTTTTTATTTCAAACGGGCCCGCGCCGTACAGAGCGGCAATGTTGCGAATGGGAGCGCGAGAACAATTCATTTTCAGAGTATGGCAATAGATATTTAAGCAAAACAAATATGGCGACTTAGGGAAGGAAAATCACACATATTTCAACTCAGTCGGCACTGAAATATTATCTCGACAGAATCATACGAAATCACACGCATATCTTTGCAGCGACGCACTTGAATTTAAATCGCAAGTTTAATGCAATTTCGGGAATTTGCGTTTGATATTTCAAATCAAATTTAAAACGTAAAGTGTCTAGAGACGGGCCTAGGTTTCCGATCCGGCTCTCTCAAAATCTCTCTAGAGATCTAGAGATCTCTAGAGATCTTGTCATTACTAACCCGCGCGAGATTTATGCATAAACTAAAACATTATTGTTGCTGATGTCAGTTGGCATGTTTTGGCGGCGAAAGGAGTAAGATTTGGGGAGCGATCCACATCGTGATCCAAATCTTACTCTGTACAGGGGAAATTAGTTATCATTTATAAGTCGACAAAATGTCGACATACGCGTAAGTCGACATTCGCGTAAGTCAACGTGTTTTGCTCAGTCCCGATTATGTCGACTTACGCGAGGTTGACTGTATATATAAATTGTGTCTTAAACAGTTACGGAAAACACACAGTTTTTGTGTTCCTTCTTTACAGCAAGTTGCAGACTGTGCTAAAGTGTCTTCACCAACATCTACTGAACTCCTGTCGTGTGCTATTCTGGTGGTCAAACTGGACTCGGCCAAAGACTTACCAGTCAGTACACAACATCTACTCCGTCAATAATAATCATGTTATCACGTACCATGTAACTATTACATCTAAAATGAGTAATGTGCATCTCTAACTGTGTTATGTCAAAGCACATTGTGCAATTAACAAGAATATACATGTACATATCTGTTCAGCTGAATAGTAGAAGTTTTAGCTCAGATGTCTACTTTATATAATCATATTTTAACTGTGTACACAAACATGAATTGTGTGCTTAATACATGTACATCATAAGATCCTAAATGATTTGTTGATTTTATGTCTTCCAATAACATTATGAATATGTTATCAGTGCAATATCTGTCATAAGCAAAAAGATGTGTATGTGAACAAAGACAGTTGACATGGTGAACATACAATCAAGCAGACTTCACATAATCTTAGGCTCAGGTGAGCTATTGCAATCATTCACCATCCAGCATCCAACATGTGTAGCCTTCGTCCGTTGTCCTTAGCAGGGGTGGCGCAGCCGTTGGGGCCTTGGGGGCTCGGGCCCCCACACTTTTTGTGCACCATACAAAGGATTACATAAGGTGTCACCACTTTGGGCCCCCACACTTTTTTCAACCCGGAAGTACGTAAGAGGCACTACAATGGGAGGGGAGAGAATGAGCTGAGGACCCTTTTTTTTTTTTTGCTTGGCAGCTGAAGAAACCTGGAAGCGGACAGGGAGAGATGAGCTGAGGACCTTTTCTTTTCTTTTTTTTTTTTGCTTGTCAGCTGAAGAAACCCGGAAGTGGATGGGGACGGGGAGAGATGAGTTTTTTTTTTTTTTTTTGCTTGTTAGCTCATGAAACCCGGAAGTGGGCCCCACACTTTTGAAAACAGTGCGCCAGCCCTGCTTAATCTGTCATGTGTGAACTTTTCTCACACATTTTCATCTTTTTGAAAACAGGTGGCTGTGTATGACCAAACTTGCCAGGAATCATGGAGGGTTGGGAGGGGGGGGGGGGGGGTTGGGAGGGGGAGGGTATCACAGTTTGAACACATTTTATTCGGATGTTGCCTCCCAAATTGGCTGATTTTCATACTTTTGGACATTATCAGCTTCTTTTATTTGGGTCTTCATAGTTTCATGAAGTTATTTTGGGAGATCATGAAATGGCGACAGAATGAAAAATTGCCCTTCATGGACATAAATACATAACAATTACCATGATAAAAATCATGGGCATACATTCTTGTGTGGGATTTGAACCCATGATCTCCTGATTGCTAGACAGATGTCACCTCCTCTATACTAAAGTTCTGCCGGATAGCCAGTGATGATGCTGATCCCTTATGGCAGCTGTAGTGTTACTGCATATTTATTCACATTTAAGAAGGTTAGATTGATTAGTAAACCGACAGCCAAAGGTTGTATTTTGCCTCTCTTTGTTTGCTTTTTTTCTATATGGAAGTCATCATTCCTATCATTGTTTGTGGCAACATTGTTTTCAAGTACAATTGGGATGGGAGAATCATTTAGGAATGATACAAAAACAAACCTGACATCGATACACTTCTATCCGCTATTACAGCAAAATCCTTTAAGGGATCATATAGTTTTGGTTGAGACCTAATTTCAGGTTTCTAACATTTTTTGGTAAGGTAATGAGAAACCTCTTATGAAATGTGAAAGAGCATGTTATTCCATGAGGAATTCAATGTTTATTTGGTGAAAATTGATTTTGAAATGGCTGAGATATCCAAAATAGAGCGATTCTAATAAAGTGTGGAAACTACCTTTTATTACAATCACTTTGTTTTACTTTGTTTTTGTATGTTTCAGTCATTCCAAACTCAATTTTCATCAAATAAACTTTGAATTCCTCTTAACCCTAAAAGGGCCGGGGGGGGGGGGGGGGGGGGGGAATCCGCCCCCCCTCGACGTTTCGCGCTATAATTCTGTAACGCGAGAAGGCCTCGTCGCGAGGCTTCTTGACTTTCTTCGTTCAAGTCTCGCGCAACTTTCTCGCGCCCATTTTTGTAACGGAATGTCGCCCCAAAACGGGCAAAATTTTGTGATTTTGTGTACATTTCCTATGGAAAACAGTGCTCTGTCATGAAAGTCATAAAAACCTGATTGTTTTTACAATTAATCACTTTCATTGATTTATTTTGTGCTAATTATGGTAGAAAAGTGGTCAGTGACAATTTCCAATGAAAAAACAAAGAAAAAACAAAAGTTGAAAAACAGAGAAATACATAATCCATCCCCCCCCCCCCCCCCCCCCGGTCTGAGCATAGCCAAAAAAGCCCGGCCCCTTTAGGGTTAACATGGTATGCTCTATACTATTTCATAAGTGTTTTCTTGGTATCTCGCAAAAAGTTACAAGCCCAATTCTCATCTCCACCAATACTGTACAATCCCTTTAACCTGTTCAGGACAAGCTGATTTTACTGTAACACACGTTTCCCATAGACACCTGCTGAGAATACTTGGCACTGAATCTGTTGCTTTCTTCATATAGTTTTCTATGTAAGATTTAAGATAAAAGATATGTATATGAAAATTTATGTGACTTCACATCCCATTACAGGTAAAAAGGACTTCTCAATTGCGTCGCTTTTCAAAGCATGCACAAATACCTTACTATGAGTCAGCGGTAGGTGTGACGCAGTCCAAATTTGCCACAACAACAACAAATGCTTTGCTGTATTGCGCAATGCATGATCACAAAAAAGAAAAAGAAGAAAGTAGCAAATATGTTTCACAAAGAATTATGCAGTGCTATGCTTACCCAGAATTTATGTCATTTCATAGCTGATATAAAAAGAAAAAAATCAAACAAAGCTTATGGATTTTTTTTTAAACCCCAGATTAAATATTTGACCAGAATATATGGCAATCTTTAAATATGTGTATGGTACATCCATGAAGTAAGGCAGATCAATTTGCCAGGTGTATACTCAGTTATATATTAATTGGCAAAATACAAAGTGGTATGCAAAGACATATCAGGAACAATAGTGTAATGTGGAATGGCATAGTATCCCTAGCCTTATTCATTTTAATTAAGCCCCATTAGTAATAATACCAGCGCATTTTCTGTGTCACACCAGCAGATATTTCAGAGCAAATACCTCATGAACATTGCAATAATAAATAATATACATAGTTAAACTGAGGCACACAGTTTACACAGACTCAGGTTATAATATATTTCAAACATCTTTTCTCGTTCATTACAGTACATATGGGCATGTCCAATAGTAGTGTTACAAACAAACCTTAGTATTTTCTCTTCTTCTTTTTTTGACAGTCAGTCATCCATAAAAAAAAAAAAAAACATAGCGCATTGAACAAAGTACTTGTCTCTCCTGTATATGTTTGAATTTTGCTTCACACAAGTTAGATATTGTATTGATAAACCTTTGAAACAGCTCTTCCAATGGATCTGCTTTGTGTGTATCTGAGGTTATAAAGGGATAGGTTCTTGCTCATACGTAGCTTGCTATTGCAATGTTACATATTGATTTAGCTGAGACAGACACTTGCTACTTCTTTGTACAGAAACTCTCTGTAGTTAAAGTGGTACCTGGTGTTGTAAGTATACAATTCCCCCAACCTTTTATCCTGTTTGAGTTTCTTTAGTTTTCTTTCTTTTTTTTCCCCCATCGATTTTTGATAACACATTCATTGCTGTGGAAAACTGTATAGTTTTGGACAGCACAAGTTATGCATATTCAGCAATCAGGAAATTAAAACTCCTTAAAAAATAAACAGTTAGCTAGCTCTATAAAACTGTATTACACTGAGTTTGTAAATCGTAACATGCATCAGCTTTACTATTCTCCTTTTGAGTTCAAGTTGCTTGTCAGGCCTGTTCACAATTCATGATCATGTTTCGTGGAAAACATGTATTTTTCCCCTTTGAAAGATCTTGCAATATTGTCTTACCAAGCCAAAACTATGCTGCTCTCTTTAAATGTGTTGAAGTTGACTCTCATTGGGGAATGTGTACTCTTGGAATTCACTTTTGTTTTTGTTTTTGTTTTGTTTTTTCATTTTATTGTCATTCACATATGAATTGACCATGGTAACAAAACATTTCTTATGGATTGTTTGTTTCTGTTTCAATAACTTGATTGACAGTTTGAATCACTACCAGTGTACCATGTTGAGAGCACAGTATGCAATGCATGTATACAGTCATTTCACTGGCATTATGTACATCATTGTTCAAATGCCATACCTGCAAAGACTATACAACATTATATAAAGCCTGCAATGCTGGTTCATCCCCCCCCCCCCCCCTCATCAATGACAATCATTAAGTTATCAAATGATATAATAATCTTGCCATTACATGTAATGATGGGCTAGGGAACACTTGGCAATCTTCCATGTTCGGGAAGGAGGGGGGGGGGGGGTGGTGGTGGGAGGGGAGGGGGGCTGGTGTGGGGAGGACCTGAGCATGGAAAGAGGCCCCAGTAATGATATAATAATTGTGTGATATAGTGCTGATATATAGCGATGATCTATGGACATAATTATGTAGACATACACTGTACATGCCTCAAGCTGCATCTTCATCAGTCATCTAAGTGCATCAAGCCCATTATGTTCTGTTTGTCCCCCCTCTCCCTCCCTTTTTTTTTTTAGGGGGGGGGGGAGGGGGAGGGGGGGGGGTGGGAGGATGGGGTGTTTTGTACAGGAAATAACTTTCCCTGGACCACCTTGTAATGAGATGTCCCAACCCCCCTCAAAAAAGAAAAAAGAAAAGAAAGTAATAATAATGTTAATGATAATAATAATAATAATAATAATAATAATAATAATAATAATAATAATAATAATAATAATAATAATAATAATAATAATAATAATAATAATAATAATAATAATAATAATAATAATAATAATAATAACAATAATAATAATGATAATAATAATAATAATAGTAATAATAATAATAATAATAATAATAATAATAATAATAATAATAATAATAATAACAATAATAATAATGATAATAATAATAATAGAAAAATGCATATACCACTCATCAAAATAAATGACAGTTATAATTTTCAGAGGAGAGTACAATTCTGACAAATGATGATCATACTTCGTTATGCTAGAGTGTGTGCCCACAAATGGCTAAAAAATTAAGCCATGCTGATGCAATTATTTATATGCTAAAACTGAATTCCGTGCTGTAAAACTTTCTTTAGTTTGTTCACATTTATGTTTAGTAGCGTTCAAATGTGTACAGTTGTTTACTTTGAATAGGCAACGTTGATGGGTTTATTTTGGTCATAGAATATTCATTATCATAAAGTGTTTTGAGCTGCATGGGATTATTGCTGTATTTCCCTTTCATCTTAACTCCATACATGTGGAGGAAATGTTTGTTACCTCTTCATTTTTTTTTTTTTTATTTAATTTTTTTTTTTTTTTTGGTTGCCTTTTGGGTTGATAAGAGTGATTGCATTTTATAAAGCTGTTTTCATTGTCTTTTTCTTCTTTCTAATTTGTTTTTAATATATTGTTGTACTCCTTAGTATACCATCACTGTATATGAGCTTTAAACTAAGCAGAGCTATTTATCCCATTATTCAGTGTTCAATGTCATCATGAATATGTCTGTTATTGTAATGATTGTCTCAGTATTTGTGGGAATCAAGTCAGTTCAAAGGGGCCATAAAGATCTATCACTACATGTAAGTACATTGGATCAGATCTCATAGATCAGGTATAATCATATTATATGTTGATTTCAAAATGCCTCTTCTTAAATTGCTAACTGGGGAATAATCTCAGATTCCTTCTGAATGCCAAGATGTCTCGTTGAACAGAAAATTATAATATTGTTAATAAAAAGGAAATTGCATAGGTCCTGTGATAAACCTGCTTTATCAAAGTTCTATATCCAAGGACTTGAATCTTCTAGTGAAATCAGGTATTAATGTTGCACGAGATTTACAGATCGCTTTGACAAAGCATGTAACCTGTATTTCTGTCACTTCCTTGTATGCTGTACCCAGGTGTCTTCTAGGTCTACCAGTATGCCCAGTCCTGTGTGCACTCTTACTGTGGGACAGACAACCTACAAGAGTCATGTGAGTATTCCACTGATCTGTGGGTTTCTTCTTTTAGGTATTTGCTGAGCAAGGAAATGTAACTATAGGACTTATATCTTCACTAAGGTCCAACAAAGTTTGGAGCATCATGAAATAAAAAGAAACAACAAACAAAACAACCACCTAGAACACACACACACACACACACACACACAAACAAACAAACAAAAACAACAAACAAACAGATGGCCAATGGAACAGATACATATAGAGGGACTATGATGACATAGCAAACATATACTGATGGCTGGATTGTGATTGGGTAGATGCAAGAGATGGAGAATAGAAATAGGGTCCTACACAGTTTGATTGAAATTATGGTGGGTTTTTTTTTTTTCACTACTCTGTCATATATTTTAAACACTGCACTAATAGTACAGTTATTTTTATGTGATGATGATGGATATAGCTCTGGTTTATGACCAGAGTTATATCCTGCACTCTGAAATAACACTTTATTAGCATGCTTCACAACATCATCACACACTCCTCTGGAGTATTCATGATTGGAAAGGTTGACTTACATGACTATATTTTCCATAGAGTGCTTTGGCGTTTTTGTCTTCAGGGTTTACTTTATGCACTTTGACAGGGGCGGATCCAGGGAGGACCGCATCTGGCGCACGCCCCCCCCCTTTATTTTTTGTTGAAACAAAAGAAATAAAAAGAAAAAAAATGGGGGGAGGGGTGCGTGCGCCCCCCTTTAATTTGGTAAACACGCCCCCTCTTTACGGAATTTCTGGATCTGCCCCTGCTTTGATATATATCCACTATCATGGGAAAGTATGGATGCCTTTTTGTTCGTTTGTTTGGCCAATCAGCAAGTTTAGAAACTTGAGTACAGTGTAAGTCTGCTCTTCATTGTTAGTTCCTTCAGAACCTGTTTTCTTCAGTCCTTGTGAAAGTGAGCATGCTGACATTCATTGAGTTGTTCTACACAAATCTGTGAGAAGAAAGACAAATATCTTATCTGATGTTGTTCCTGTTGTCATGGTAACAGGTCCAGCTGAAGACAGTGAGACCAGTGTGGGAGGAGACTCATCACTTCCTCATCAAGAATCCTGCCTTGCAGTCCCTTGATCTTGAGGTAAGATGGGATAGTGTGTTAGCCCTGCCTTGCAGTCCCTTGATCTTGAGGTAAGATGGGATAGTGTGTTAGCCCTGCCTTGCAGTCCCTTGATCTTGAGGTAAGATGGGATAGTGTGTTAGCCCTGCCTTGCAGTCCCTTGATCTTGAGGTAAGATGGGGCAGTGTGTTAGCCCTACCTTGCAGTCCCTTGATCTTGAGGTAAGATGGGATAGTTTGTTAGCCCTGCCTTGCAGTCCCTTGATCTGGAGGTAAGATGGGATAGTGTGTTAGCCCTGCCTTGCAGTCCCTTGATCTGGAGGTAAGATGGGATAGTGTGTTAGCCCTGCCTTGCAGTCCCTTGATCTTGAGGTAAGATGGGATAGTGTGTTAGCCCTGCCTTGCAGTCCCTTGATCTTGAGGTAAGATGGGATAGTGTGTTAGCCCTGCCTTGCAGTCCCTTGATCTTAAAGTAAGATGGGATAGTTTGTTAGCCCTGCCTTGCAGTCCCTTGATCTTGAGGTAAGATGGGATAGTGTGTTAGCCCTGCCTTGCAGTCCCTTGATCTTGAGGTAAGATGGGGCAGTGTGTTAGCCCTACCTTGCAGTCCCTTGATCTTGAGGTAAGATGGGATAGTTTGTTAGCCCTGCCTTGCAGTCCCTTGATCTTGAGGTAAGATGGGATAGTGTGTTAGCCCTGCCTTGCAGTCCCTTGATCTGGAGGTAAGATGGGATAGTGTGTTAGCCCTACCTTGCAGTCCCTTGATCTTGAGGTAAGATGGGATAGTTTGTTAGCCCTGCCTTGCAGTCCCTTGATCTGGAGGTAAGATGGGATAGTGTGTTAGCCCTGCCTTGCAGTCCCTTGATCTTGAGGTAAGATGGGATAGTTTGTTAGCCCTGCCTTGCAGTCCCTTGATCTTGAGGTAAGATGGGATAGTGTATTTGACATAACCTTGAAATGAGTGTACCAAGAAACTTGCAAGGTGAATACCAGGATACTTGGTCTATAGTGCTAAACACCAAATCACTTTTAGCTCATATGCTGGGGTTCTAATGCTAAACACCAAATCACATTTAGCCGGGGTTCTAGTGCTAAACACCAAATCACTTTTAGCCAGGGTTCTAGTGCTAAACACCAAATCACAGTTAGCTGGGGTTTTAGTGCTAAACACCAAATCACTTTTAGCTGGGGTTCTAGTGCTAAACACCAATATCACTTTTAGCTAGGGTTTTAGTGCTAAACACCAATATCACTTTTAGCTGGGGTTCTAGTGCTAAACACCAAATTGCTTTTAGCTGGGGTTCTAGTGCTAAACACCAAATTACTTTCAGCTGGGGTTCTAGTGCATCCCCGTACTCGTCTTTGTACAGTTACAGTAGTCTCCGCTTTTGTCAATTAAGAAATGCTCTGCCCGACACTATGTGATTATTAAAAGCGGAGACTAAGTTTCAGACTCTGCTTTGTGTTGTGTAACCTTAGGTGACTGACAGTAAGAAAGGCAACAGGCTTGGAACACTGAGTGTTGGTCTGAAAGAGCTGCTACTGGCCCAGCCTGACATGGTGATTGAAAGACCCTTCAAGCTGAGTAACTCTGGACCTCAAAGCACCATCACACTCAAGATGTGTCTGAGGGTAAGACTGATGATCAGCCACTGTCTCCTTCTCTCATATTCAATGTTTGTCAGTTTGATGATCTTAACATATTGATAGATAAATATGTTTAAAAAAAAAGAAACGCCATGTCTGCACACACACACACAAAAAAAAAAAAACAAAACAAAAACCCGCAAGCACTGGGGTCAGGCCTTCCAATAACAGTTAGGGACATAACCAAATGATTCATGATTTGTGATTCATGATTTTTCCTATCTTTTATGTTATTATATTTTTTCTTAATACAATTTGACTACTTTAAAACTTGAAGCATTTGAGACATGACACTTTTGTGAATTGCCACTGGCATTAAATTCAATGCTTTGTGTGGACAAAAACATTTCCACTCATGTTACTTTCCCGAATCTTTATTGGCTCCTCATAAAATTCACGAGAGTTTCAGGCATGTGCAAATTTCTGGTTTTACAGTATACCTGTACTCTATCACTAGCGTATAAGAGTTGCATAATATAGTGGAAAAGGGTAGTGAATTCCTTGTTTTGTGATGTTATCTATCATCGTATCCAGATCTCAATTAAAATTTAATGTGACAATGGATTGAATGTTCCCATCAAGCCAACATTAAATATCAATGTTTGTCATACACTCTTTAACTGTATGCATAGACCGTAGTGATGTCAAACCATAAGAAAAATTGCCTCCAACCTAAGTCAGAAGTTGGATGTCAGTGTAATGTTTTATATATGCAGAAGGGACATTGCTTGGGATTTTTAAAGGGGATGGCTAGTTACTGATCAGTGGGAATCAGTGGAAATGCTGGGAGATGATTGTTCCAATCCTTATGGGATTCATTCAAGAGTTCATTGTATATCTATTGTTGTGTGAAAATGATTTGCTTCAGAATGGTCTCATATTCAAGTAACGTGCAGTTTAATGCTTCCAGGTTAGCGTCCCTGGTCAGTGACGGAGCATTAATCTGCACATTAATTGAATATGAGACCGTTCTGAAGCAAATCATTTTCACACAACAATAGATATACAATGAACTCTTGAATGAATCCCATAAGGATTGGAACAATCATCTCCCAGCATTTCCACTGATTCCCACTGATCAGTTACTAGCCTTCCCCTTTAACTTTGTGTATTTTGCAGTGTGTGTGCAGGCTTAACACCTCAAGGCTTAACATCTTAGGCTTAAGGTGCTCACTACCTCTAGGTTATACACTGCTAGGTTTAACTACTGTAGGCTTAATACCTATATACTTTTGCTGCTCAACACCTGTATGTTATACACTTGAACAAGAAGGTTTAACAGCCTGTAGGGTTGATAGTATGCACTGTAAAATGCTCCACACCTACATGCACTCAGTATATTGTTAGACTTGCAGTGTCTATATTTGCTAATATTATACATTGTAGACTGACAGCTGAATTGCTTGTCTTCTAATAGGCTATTGAGAGGAAGCAGATTGTGTATATTTGCCATTATATTCCACATACTTAACTAAGAACGTTGCAATAGGATTGGTCCAGAGCTGATCACGTGATGAAGCATAGTTTTGCCCATCTCATCACCTGAGAAGAAAAGTTCGTTACACTCTATGTTGATAGTCCCTTTTGTTTCGCTGATCTCCACACAGTCCACACAGTCCTAACGCAAGATGAGTACGCGCGGAAAATAAAAGTGCGCTGCACTGTGGACTATCATGTGACTTAGGTCACTTGATAGTACACAGTGCAACGCACTTTCACTTCGGTGCCACGCGGTGCGCGCAGCAAATTCATTGTTTTGTCATCTACGCGCACACGTAGCCTAAGCCCTAAGGATACCTAAAGACAGCTAAAACGGTTTCAGATGTGGAATAAAATGGGAATTTCTAGGACCCTAGATGTGGAATATAAAGCAAATAATCAACTTTTAGTTTTAGGCAATGAGACAAACTATCACTTCCTCAGCGATCTGAATGTGCACGCTATCTTTCCTCAGCTGTGCTTCGGAAAGATAGCTACATCCAGATCGCCTCGGAAATGATAGTTTGTCCCATCAACTTCACTAACGTTGATTATTTGCTTAATATAGACTGACATTAGCTGATTCTTTGTCTTCTAACAGGCTATTGAGAGGAAGCAAAATGAAGACCATCTCTTGTCAGACCCAAGGGATGTTCTGGTGAGTTGGTTGTCCATCTTTGTTTTGTCTTCTGGCCTCCAAACTCTATTGTATTCAGTTGATTGTATGATGTCGGTCTTTTGTGACATTTTTTTTTTAACGTTTCTTTTCGGCCAATAAATGTATTTTTGCCATTATTTGGTTACATTCAGTAGGAGCTAAATTAACCCGTTGAGGATGAGTCCCGAATATACTCAGGCAGGTGTCTATGGGAAACGTGTTTTGTTGCAAAATCAGTCTGTCCTCAACGGGTTAAGTTTTTTAAAAAATTTACTGAATATTTTGTGTTTCTTTTTTCCACTTGTTACACTGTATGCTAGAATAATGTGGAAACGGTACCTTCTGGAAGTGTTACAAATGATGTGAATGCTATACTGTGGTGACCTCCCCTGATGAATGAATGAATTTGTTGATTTTTGCAAGGTCGCAATCTCGTGACATTATTGCTTGATACTACTACATACAGTGTATATGATGGCTAATGTGCTGCAAAGTGGGATGTGCAATACATGGCAAAGATGTTGAAACACTGCACAGGTGCTAAGTTTTGGGTTGCTGTTATTGGTTTTTTTTTTTTTTAAGGGGGTAAGGAGTTGGTATTGACTTGCAATACTACAGTATAGGCTAAAGTGTCTCCTAAAACCAACTCATTGCTGGGTGTTTGAACCTCTCTATGACAGGCCAACAGACGGGTTGATGAGGAGGATGAGGAGGCAGAGATTGAAGTGGAAGGCACACAGGAGAAATCAGAGGAAGGAGCCGGTAGCTCTGGGGTGGACGGAGAGAAGACCGAGTCTGGTCAATCTACTGGTCAAGAAGTGACCATCAATGGTCATCATGATGGTGAGGAGGATGGTGACACCAGTAGTCAGGCCGCTTCCCCACCCCCCAATGGTAACTCCCCTGGGGTAGGGGAGAGTAATGCTGCTGGAGTGGAGCTGAGACGGAGGACTGTCCAACCCTATGTGCATGAGTAAGTGATTCTCATAGGGATTGGAAAGTTGTTAGTGATTGTCATGGAAAGTTCCCACAAATGCCACATGTAGTGAGGAGACAGGCTTTTACAGTCACATGTGTTATGTTCATGGTTTTGTAGACAAAAAAACTGCCACATGTAGTTATCAGGTGATCATTATTACATGCAAAACAGAAAACAATACATGATTTCCCCTGGATATTCACTAAATGTCTTGACTGGTATCTTTTTTGCTTGCAGTCTTCTCCTTGTGTTTGTTATGATTAATATCCTGTTGTGTGTCAGTCATTTTGCCTTTCAGTGAACTGCTGTGTGATCTGATATTTGTTAATGCTGTGAATGCAGACTTGACACTGTCTAGTAAACAGGCTAATACACACACTGATGGCTGCATCTGTAGATGCTTTTACAGTGACAGGGAAACACTGCAGTGTTTTTGCATGGTATTTTGTAATGTTAACACAAATACTATGCAAAAAGCACTACAAAATACTCCACAAAGTACCGTGGTATTCTGGGTGGTAATTCAAACCAGAAGTATGTTAGACTCGAGTGTGAATTGTGTTGTGAAACACTACCAATTGTACTGCTGTGTTTTACTTACATGACCCGACACACTTTGTGTCTTTTCTCGTTGGAGATATGCACATGCACAGTGCTCAACAGAAATACAAATTTGTACCATGGTATTTTGTGAATAAGAATGGTACAAATTGAATTACCGTAAAATTCATTTCTGTGGTATTTCACCAATGAGAAGGGTGTCAACAAATCACCATGATATGCAATAGCATGCCAGTTGTAATGTAAAGGCACCTTATGATACCCAGTGTCCTCAAAATCCCCACATCTTTCCCTGTTGCTGTGTGCAAGTCACACAATGTTAAAGGCATAATTTACCATGTGCAGATGAAACAAAAACCCAGTATTTGTGCTTTAAAATAGTTCTAAAATGTGAGTTAGGGATAGAAACGACCACTGTAAAAATTTGAATCAGTATAATCAATGTTAAGTATTATGGAATATAGATAATGTGAGCAATAGTTATGATAAAATTGTTTCCAGACTAAACCGTCTACCATTATGGTCTATTGAGAAAAATACTGATATCTCCTTATATTTTAGGCTTTATTGCAAAAATTGTATTTGGTAGGATGTTTTGTGATACAACAGACCTACACGTATGCATCAAATGTAATATCTTGAACATTTTTTTTAAAATCACTGCTCCCAAAGGTAAACAGGACCTTTAACACCTGATCCTTTATGTCATCCTACACATTAGATGTGATACAGTCTACATTTTGTTTTTCCTTATGGACCAGCATGTAAAAAAGTGAGACTGTTTACTTGCAGAAGTTTTCACAGGCACTTGTCCTTGTCACTAAGGATTTTTGTCGCATGAGATTACGTGTGCATTGGATTTGAATCTTTAGGAGAATTCATAGTTACAGAAGATATAGGTCTTACATTTTTTTTTACCTGTAGATAATATGTAATTTGTGTTTTGGACATTCTATCTAAATTTTGCAAGTTAGGCCAAACACACCTGCTGTATCACATATTATTACTGAAATGTGATGGGCAAAGTCAAATATTTGTATTGGTACAAAAAAAAAAAAAAAAAACTGCCATCACACTGGGTCAAACAATGTAGTTAACCCGTCGAGGACGAATCCTGAGTATACTTGGGCAGGTGTCTATGGGAAATGCGTGTTGTAGCTAAATCAAACCGTCCTCCATGGGTTAAGGATTTCACACATACAGTACCTATCCAGTTTGTTGTGGCTATCAACCAAATCAACTGAACTGTGTAATGTGAATCCCATTGGAAAAACGGCTTTTTGCCTTGAAGGCTGTAAGTAGTGGATTTTTACAGAACATCTCTCCATCAAGCTATCCTGTATTCTCTGTTTGTCTATTTCTCCTCAAAACTCTGAACTTGTCTTTATTTAGGGATGGTTCTGAGTCTAATGAGGGTCCTA
This sequence comes from Diadema setosum, assembly GCF_964275005.1. Lineage (NCBI taxonomy): Eukaryota > Metazoa > Echinodermata > Echinoidea > Diadematoida > Diadematidae > Diadema > Diadema setosum. The sequence goes on along the minus strand of NC_092698.1, from coordinate 662,054 downwards.
TTTTTGACTAGTAAGTCAAAGGTTTTCTTCTCTGTATTCAGTTAGCTTACTTTAACCCTGCTATTGATACTGGTATCATAATTTCATCAAGTAATCAAATAAGGTAATAATTTCTTCATTTTCCTTTTATCATTTGAATATTCTCTTATCTGGTGAAAGGAACACATTGATTTGGTGTCAGTTGATTATTTTATATTTTTTCTCCCAATTTTCTTATCTCTTTTTATAACATACATGGGGGAAATGCTTATTTGTCTAACTGGTGATGGCAATTATTTTTTCTGTATAAAGTGTTCAAATTAAATGATATTGCAGTATGTATGCAGACTGTTAGAAAATTATTAGCAAACTTAATTAATTTCTCAAACTTGATTCTTTTCTTCCCCAAACAACTTTTATATGTACCTAACCTCTTTGTATGAGCACTATGTTAACCAAACAGGCAGAAGAGACTGCTAGAAGAAACCTGAATAGCATGGGCTATTTTCAAACTGCGTAACCCAGGGGGCTAATTTGGTCCCTTGAAATCCCAGCCATTTATCAACTGATTGTGATCAAACTTTGCTTGTCAGTTTCCCATCATGTATTTTTGAAAAAAAAAAAAATTATATATTCAATCTAATCTATCTAAAGTATATAATCTATAAAAATATATAAGATCAGTTTTACAGTAAAGGGTGTAACTTTGATGTGGCAAGGGTCAAAAATTAAAGTTGTGTTTCCATTTTTATCTTTGCCTTTATTTTATATAGGAATGTCTATATTTTCAATATTTTGTCATTCCAGAGCTTAATTCTTAGGCTAAATATGAAAAATGAAGTGACTATTATGGAATTTTAGATAAATTTAGGTAAAAACAACAAGAATGTTTTGGTCACCCACAGCAACCAAATGAAGATAAATGGTGGAGGTAATGCAACTTTTCATTTGCTGTGAACATATATTTGAAATATCAAAACACTTTTCCCCCAACAGATATTCGCTCTTGCAATTATTTGGATGTGAACTTCAAACTCCAAGGTAAAAATGGTACCTGACAAACTATTTTTAAGTTAAAAGAATGTTCTAGAAGCAAGAGCCACTCTAAACATAGCCCTAAATTATCTCTTGGTAACAAACATTTATCAACCCAAATCCCAAAGAAATTTGATTATTTTTGACAAAGTTGAAATTTTCAGACTTGTGAGTTTCGGAGGCTTCAGTTAACAAACTAGTGTGTTTCGGAGGCTTCAAAACTGCTAACACAAAGTTCTAATCCTATATTCACTTAAAATAATAAAACTACAGTAAGCAACTATCACTACATGCTAGAATAAGAACAAGGCATCAATAAAATGTGAATAACAGTATACAGATGTACATTTTATGGCAGTGCATAATGTTTACCCTTCATACAAATTGTACTTATTATTATAAGGAAATTGGCTTCCACAAAAGTGAATAACAAACTGTGTACACTGTGAGCAATGCTCAGTTCAAATTTATGACATTACACGAGGCAATATGATTCTAAAGGAAACTGCAAAAATAGCAATAAAAGTTCACTAATTAGGAACATCTTCTTTTTTTTTTTTTTTTTTTGCGGCTTAAAGTTAGCAGCAACGCATGTTTCGGAGGCTTCATCATGACTGTTAACATGCAAAAATGGTCCATTTTAAGGTGATATGAAGTACTTTAATGCAGCTGATTGTTTCCAAATAACTAACAATGTTGTAACATGTAAAATAGTATTTATTTGTATGCAGAAAAAAGACTTTCCAACATATATGTTAAGAGACAAAGAAAAATATTTTAAATCTTTATGCTCAGTTGTATACATACACTGTATTTGCATATCCATGACTTTGGCAATGCAGAACATGATTAGGCTACACACATGTACAGCTGTATGCATTTGTCAAACTTTTCATCATAATGCAGTAAGAATTACTTTCAGTGAGTTAGAACTGTAGCTATAGACTTAATGCAAAGATTATGTTTGCTTGCTTTATAAGTGCAGTTTGTGGGATGTATATTGACATAAACCACCCATCATAATTGTTTTATATACATGTGAAATCAATTTCAACTGTTGATGAGAAAGGGATAGAAAATAGACTATGTGATGGCATGACGGTTAGATTACAACATAGCATTGTAAAATATAGAAAGGGGAAAAAAGGCTTATAAACATTCTTTTGCCTATGACCATGCCTGATATCCCCTACTATAGCTATCAAATGCAGTGATCATGGTCATAGAACAGCAATCTCAAACACTGATCAGCCATTCCATGTAAGGGTCATCATCAAACTGTCATCATCAAAATGGAGTTGGAATAATCAATATATTGATGATATTATCATGGAGCTCAATAGAAATTGAAATGGTCAAGATCCCATTCATCTTTTTGAATCGCCTGTTGAAAAGATAAATGTACCCTACCCATGACTGTGTACGAATTTGAATAAAAAAAAAAAAAATGTTGACCAAATGTATAGTTCCCTATAATATATGATAGTTAGAATTTTACTTTCTTTTTCTGTGGTATACAAGTCACCCCTGTTTCATATCATTTTACTTTTCATTTTTTTTTTAATTCTTCAAAGGCTTCTTTTTTTTATAGTTATTTTATAAAATTCCAGTTTGTGTGACTCCTGTGACAGCTAGGAGGCCTGTTTTTGAAGGTACGCATTGAGAAATTGCTAACAGAACTTTTACTGTTTCTAAAAATGACAACCTTTTTACCAAAAAATTAAAAAGCAGCAAATGTGTTTAAATATCTAAGTTTTTTTTAGAAACCCACAAGTTTGTTTTAAATAGTATATAAACCCACCCTTTGAATTTCAAAATAGTTAGGGGCTTGTAACTTTTTCCAGAAAAGCCAGGACTAAACAGATTATAAAGATTTCAATCATTTCAATATTGTTCTTCATGAACATAACTTATCCAGTAACCCACCCATGTAAACTACATGTACCCCATGGCAACAGGCTATTCATAAGTAGAGGTCTATATGTCATTTATAAACAGTCCTATCCCAACCATTACTGTCCATTTACTGCACTGAGAACTACATCCGCAAACATGTCATAGAGTCTCACACATGTACAGCATGCGAAGAGATGTTTCATAACACAAGTTACATTTTGTTTAATCAAAAATAGTCAAGTGGTTACTGCCAGCATGATAAAGTATGGAAAATAGGGTATAGTATCAAGATTGTGTTGCACCTTGCGTGCATCAGATCTGACATACAGATTGATATGAAAACCTGTCTGAATGAAGTAATCAAATGTCAAAATTCCAAAACAGTACCCTGTGATCCAAGTCACACCACAGAAATGATAATCTGCAAGATGTTAGCTATTTTCAAATCCAATCACAAATTTATTGATTAATAATTTTCCTCCAAATAAGTATTGGAAATGAAAGCCAAAGAACTTGTTAAGAAATGGAAAGCTGAAAAAGTCAAGATTTTAGTATGGCAAAAACAAATGCCATGTGAATAACAATGGAATGGATTTGTCAATGGGTTATAAATGGACATGTAAAAGATTGTGTTTCGAAAATTACACTCAGATGATAGTGAGTCGAAAGTGTAAAAATCCAAAAAGTATTTTCCACCATTTGCTCTGGATCATGCATAAAAGATACAACCTTAAATTCAAAAGTAATATATTTCTTAGTTAAGTGTATGCTTCCCTCTTGAATAACCGTCCATTAAAGTCCATGAATCTTCAGGACAGGAATAGTGTTCAGTTCTTTTAAAAAAAAAGAAGTGCATTTAACACTAAATAATCAAGTAATTGTTTGGTCTTCATTATCAAAGTCTAACCAGTCAAAAGAGTGATACAAATATGGTCACAACACTTCAACTTCTCTCAAGAGTAAAAATGAGTTATCCAACTTAAGAACATTGATGTATCCACAACTACTTGCTTTGTTGCAGTACTGTTGCATGATGTGGGCATGCACGCAAGCTGGAAGTCACTTTCATTACTCACAATATCTAGCCTGTTCCATTGTTTCAAAAGGAAACCTACAAAATAAATGCTTTTCATACATTTAAACAACTATCTACACCTTGCTTGAGGAATCATTAAGTCTCATTCAGTCCAAACAGTTATTTGATAGACTTAGAATTACAAAATTGTAATCAAAACATTCCATTTACATGCTGTTAACATAAAATGAAGCCTCCGAAACATCTGGAAAATTAATTTGGTATGCCCTATGTTTTTATGAAAATCATGTATGTTATGTAGAAAGTGATGGGTAAATTGTGTCTTTTTTGGTTGATATACACTGTTTAAACATATTTGTGGGGCAACATCCTCATCTGCTAATATTTTATTGCTGAATGAAAAAGTGAGTTATGTGTGACACGTCTGCACGGTTTAAGAAAAATAGGTAAATCCTATAGTAAATCTATATTGGTGAGTAAACAAAGCAGCCAGAAAACTGAATGTGATTAAATATCTTTAGATATGTCATAAGCGATCATTGGGTGGGTGAACAATAAATCTAATTTGATTTTGTCCACAGAAACTCACAAAAATGCAGTGTTAAAGGGAAGGTAAACCCAAAGAGCAATGTGGATTGAGTGAAAGCAGCAACATTAGTAGAACACATCAGTGAAAGTTTGAGAAAAATCGGACAATCGATGCAAAAGTTATGAATTTTTAAAGTTTTGGTGTTGGAACCGCTGGATGAGGAGACTACTAGAGGATATGACGTATGAGTGGACAACAATACAAAGAAAATATAAAGGATATTCAACAAAAATTCACTTTTCTAGAATTATGAAAGAGCAGTGGACCAACCGCTTTCAGAAAGCAGGGGGAATAATTGCTACCCTTAACATATGTCAATATGAAGTTGATGGAATTTGTAATTTTCGTGAAAAATGGATTTTTGTAGTATTCTCTTTATATTTTCTTGATATTGTAGTCCACTCATACGTCATAACCTCTAGTAGTCTCCTCATCCAGCGGTTCCAACACCAAAACTTTAAAAATTCATAACTTTTGCATCGATTGTCCGATTTTTCTCAAACTTTCACTGATGTGTTCTACTAATGTTGCTGCTTTCACTCAATCCACATTGTTCTTGGGGTTTATCTTCCCTTTAACATCCTTTTGAAGCCTCCGAAACCACTTTTTCTCTATAAAGTGTATTAGCTCAAAAAATTATTGCAGTATCATAATGTTTTTATTATTTTTGTTGTCTGTCCATGTCTGTTGATGATTTCATGGCATAATTTGGGGCAGACACTCAAAGAATTTATCAGAAATGTCAAATTAGATGTTTTTGCTGTTTCGGAGGCTTCAATGCGTCTCGGAGGCTTCACGTGTTAACGGAAAATTTGTATTGTCTCCTATTTTCAGAGAGTTTGGCAGATCTTAACTATTTTTGGTCTATTAGGTTAGGGCCCCATATCCTACATTTTGACATATAGATTAGGTCACTTCTCTTATCTATATTCATATTATTTGACTAAACACTTTGTTTCGGAGGCTTCAAAACTGCTAACGGAAATTTCACTTGATGGAATAAAATTATCACAAAATTTCAAATAGCCCTGGAATCAAGTAAACTTTGATGTAAGTCTAAAGTTTAGCTGTACCTTACTATTTTCAGCATAAAAGAAAGTAACCAAAACACATCCACTGATCATTACTGTCCATCAAAGTTTGTAAACAATTGTTAACGGAAAATGAAGCCTCCGAAACCTCAAATTTGAAGTCATAGTATTCTAAGGGCCAGATACAAACCAAACTAATTTGGTCATTTCAATTGACCATACAACTATGCTTTTAACATAAAAAATTAGATCTCTGCAGTTGCTGTAGAAAATTATTAACATTTCAAAAATGTTATATAAATTTCAATGCAACAAAATAGTCATTTTTAGGGTACATATGTGACTGACAAAACAAAACGCATCAATACCTGGACCTGATTATGCTACCCAAGGTGGCTACTCATAAGGTGACTCACATGGGAAAAAATCTTTGAGATCTGTAAATCTATAAGTGTGTTCAGGGTGGGCCAAAAGGTTAAAAATTGAAAGTTACACCCTTTACCGTAAAACTGACCATAATCAAATTTATGAAGTCTTCTGTTATTTTTAATTGGACAAATACAATTGTAGATTGTGCAAATGTAATTTTTTTTTTCCAAGGAATTCATTTTTTTTTTTCAGTTTTCCCCTCATTTATTGAGAAAATGGAATCAAATTTGTCCAGTTTTCCCCTCATTTATGGAGAAAATGCAATCAAATTTGGCACGTTTGTGACTTGTCATGTGTGCAAAAAGAAGGCTTGGTCAAATGTTTTGAGATTTTATATTCATGATTCTAATCAATGACACAGATATGCTCGTAAAATTGTGAATTTATTGCCTTTTGACTACCATTTCAGGGTAGAAATCTGTTTCCTACAAAGTTTGTAAATTGAGGAAAGGTGATATATAGTGTACATTGTTTGACTAATAATTAAAAAGTGGTAAATGCTTTTCCAAATTGATAGAGATAAATGAATAGTTATTAGCAACAAAAAAGTTGAATATTTCACAGTAATTAAATATTAGATATGACTGTAATAGTATCAGCATGCTCAAATACGAAAGCAATAAAGATTGATTATTTCATTGTAAGTTGAAAAGCTACTGATGGTAACACAATAAAGCACGTTCAGACTGGCAAAAGATTGATCAGTTTAAGATCACAAAGTCTTTGCGATCTTTTGTAATCCGATCACACTGGCAAAAGACCCAAGAAGTTTGGCAGGGATGGCGTGGGGAAATTATCCCTCGTTGGAGAGGGAAGTTTTGTGGGAAGTTTTGCGGGAAATTTGTTGTTACACTGTCAAAACTTAGAGATCATGATCCTAAACTTCTCATCTTTTGCCAGTCTGACTGCGCCTATAGTAAACCATCGGCACTATTAACAACATTTAAAAAAAGAAATGTGTGAAATAATTATCCAAATCCCGATGGAATCTCATTTTCTTTGCTCAATTTTCCACTAATGTATAATTATCCACTGACATTATTTTAGACTGTTTTATGGTATGATTTTCTTGTTTATCTCTTTGTTTTCCAATGCTTATGTATTTCTATTTCTAATAGATTATATACATCTTTGTTTTTTTAATCTTTTGTTTTTCATATTTCATTATCCTAGAATAATTTATGATAGCCAAAAGGGATGTTATCTGAGGGAAAACAACAAAAAATTCTTTTGACAACAGTTCTTGTCACACCAGGGAGATGAGCTCACCTCCCTGGTAAAACTCATACATTCTGCACACAAAAATAATTAGAAACTGCCAATTTTTCTTGACAAATACCACTGTGGGATGTATTTCCATGTTACTGATATGAATAACGAAAGACATTGCAGGGAAACATGCAAGTTGCATTCCAGCGTCTTTTGTGTATTATCATGTTAGTACTTTACGCAATGATTGACAGATGATGTCACCAACAAAATATATGGCACATATTTAGATATTCTTTTGGCCACATCAGTGATGATCAGGGTACAAATGTGTATTATGAATCAATAAAAATCAACATGCATTTGTATTGCATATTCCCTATCTGTACGAGGACAGGCGTGATTGATATTGTAAGTCAGCTGTTGATACTTCATTAATTTTCTCACAGATTTTATACTTTTGTCATCTTAAGTAACTGTTTCATCATTGTTAAAGAAACAGGAGCATGCAACTTGTTTGGTTCTTTTTGTTATTGTATGTTGCCATGTGTTTTTACTCAATATTTTGGTTATTGGTGTGTACCCACAAAATCACATGTTTTAAAAATCCTTTACTATTACATTACGTTTTCCCCCTCTCTTTGGTTGGTTTCCTGTTGTTTTAATATAGAATTATGTTAGTATGGCAGCCTTATGTTGTATGTATATGTAGTAATCATATTTTTGTTCTTTACTTTCAATTTATATGCTCCTCACACGTATAGTCATAACACACTGACCTCTACTCAACACATACAATATCATATTTCCTCCACAGATGCTGGTTGTATATTAAATGAGGGCTCCCCAGCCTCAGTCATAGATAATTGTGAAGAAGTCAGCTGTGAAGACATTATCAGAATTGGGGAGATATGGATTTAGCCTAATTTGTTAGATTCCTTAGATGTCACTCAAATGATGCAATGTATATATGTGACCATGCACCACAAAACAAACAAAAAGTCGCACCCCTTGATTTCAAGTAGGACTCAAAAAAGGTGAAATGGTTCAATCATTCAATCTTGAGTTTTTCATATTTTCTGAAAGAGCTATCCTTCTTCTACATTACTGTTCAGTTTGGTATCTTAACATGAATGGGAAAGTGTTCTTGTAGCAGTTTTTTCTACAACCCTTTTTTGGGGGAAGAGTAGAATGATCAGGTGTGACTTAGAGGACGCTTGTCATGTCTTGAAATCCTTTGCACACTCTTCACTTTCAAGTCTAATAACTTTTGAAAGGATGACGCTACTACTTTGAAAGTTATCATTAATCTTGGGCAGAATGTGCTGATATAAAATATTTTATTTCAGCTTAATCTGATAATCCCTTCATTGTTGTTGCTCCAGTGGTTTACATCCTGTGTTTTGTCCCTTTCATGGCACAGCTAGCACGACTTGGTAAAGATTAAGCCCTTGAATAGACCATGTACTTCAGAGCCTCTTTTCTCAGTTCACATTTTCCAGAGTGTGTGCTTTCTTTCCATTATTTAGGTAAGTTAGGGGAGTCCATTTAAATTGAGTTATACATCATTTTAAAGCTTAGAGTCTGCTCTTTCAGAATCTGCCCTTAATTAAAAATCCATGGCTGGCGACTTTTTGTTTGTTTTGTGGTGCAGGGTCACATATACTCATGGCTGATTAGAAGATGAATGTCATTTGTAAATTAGATACTAATTTTGCACTTCAACAGAACAGTTTCTACATTTAAATAGTATCTTAAAGATGTACTTCAACAGAACAATTCTATGGGAAATGTGCATTCTTGCAAAATCAGCTCATCCTCAATGGGTAAAGAGACCAGGTACCACATGATGAACTAGAGATTTCTGTAGTCTTGGCTTCATAAGTGATCTTTGTATCCTATGAGAGGGATATATGGGATTAATACACATTTGGGTTCATTCATGTGAATTATTGAGGCTGTTGGTAAGGCTGTGGGAAAATTTTTGATTTAGAGTCAATGAAATGTACATATTCTTTCTCACTGAGGAAAAGTCTCTATTATTTATAGTAATATATCATATAAATAATTGATTAAGTTTATTGCCGTAGTATTGGTGTCTTTTGAATAAGTCACACTGTGGGGTCTGGATTATGTCTGAAAACAAAACAAAACAAAAGAAAACAAAACTGTGATGTGGAAATTGTCTAGACAGTTTACTGTGATGGTAGTCATGAGAGGTGGTAGAAATCTGTGTTGGCGTCATTAGGAATGTCTTCTCAATAGTGAATGGGGGGTTGAGGTTTTCTTTTGCTTCATTTTCAGCTGAGGGAAAAGAATTAATCCAAAAGTAAATTGTGTAATTTGGCCTCTTATTTATTTATTTATTTATTTATTCAAGATTTCATGCGTGTTCACAAAATAGGAATGCATACAAATGTATGCAAGTACATCTCATATAGCCAAGGCAGAATATATACAATAAATATACATTGATAAGAAGCAGTTACAGGATAGTATACAACTCCACTAAGAGAGCTACATTATTCAAGGTAACGAACACGCAAAGGAATTGCAACATAAGCTTAAAGCTTGAAAATCGTTGCAACCCCCGTGCACACAATCTATATGCTTGCAAATAGTTTAAATGATACTTGATAGGAGTTGGGGGGGGGGGGTATTTACAAAGAGAGCATGGGAACATGAGGGGGAAAGAAGAAATGCATGTGTGGTGCCTATTTGTCCTGTCGGACATTGACAAGAGAGAGCAAGAAAAAGTTTAAAGTGTCAAGTCATTATAAGCAAATTATACTGATTAAATTAAATTAAATTTTATCTTGTTTGCATGTAAATTCACCCTACACAAGATCATAGCTATATCATATGAGAAGTCTGTTGGCCAAGTCAGAGACAGGGAGGAGCACTCACTGTTGGAAATGATTATGTAAGAACATTTCTTCCTAATCAAGACACCAGATAATATCTCATTTCAAACCAACTTTGATCTGTTGCTGCCAGCAACAGATATGTTACAAAGGGTATTGTCATGATAGAGTTCTCTAAAACAAGATACATTCTAGTTTATTTATCATGTTTATTATTATTATATCAGTGATTTTCTCTTTCATTTCTAAATGTCTACTCCCTCGTAGCCCCAAGGCTCCGTTCCCATATGGCCGTATCCAGATGACCATAAGATACAGTTCACCAAGGGGGAGAGTCATAGTTGTGGTGCACAAGGCATCGTGAGTATAACCCAATGTCTCGTCTCATAGCCTGACATCATACTGTATAAGCTGATATTTTCATGAGGATTTAATTTTTGCGAATTTGGTGAATCGCAGTTGGACTGCGAATTTAACAACATGCAAAAATGTCACCATGCTCTCAGGTGATAGTGCACTTATGAAGGCCTCTGTGTCAATTGGCGAAAACAACATCTCGCAAAAATGTCTGTGACTTCCTCATTCGCAAAAATATCTGTACGCGAAAAAAACAGCGTGTACAGTAATGATAATGACCAAGCACACAGCAGTAGAATACATGCCAACACAATCTTTGTGTTACTGGGGAGCTGTAAATTCATTAGCTGTACATTGACTTTTTAGTTAATTTCTTTAATGAAAAAATCCATGATTGAAAAGATTTTTTCCTCTTCAAAAATGATGTATTACAAGCTAACAAAGGACAAACAAGCATGGAATGTAAAACACGTATAGAAAGACTAACAAAATGGAGAAGTCATTGATTTGCTTGCATTCAAAATGTGTGAAGAATGACAACATGAAAGTGATATGAGGTGTAATTATACCATTGCCTAGAATATTGTTCTTTTTTCTTCCTAACAGACAACTGACCATCCCAGATTCAGAAAGCATGCCTGATTCCTACATCAGAGCTTACCTCCTGCCGGACAAGTCCAAGAATGGCAAACAGAAGACTAAAGTTATCAAGGACACCAGAGAGCCGGTCTTTGACCACACGTAAGTTTCTTGCTATTCATATCAAAGGCTGAATTAGTCTTGTTAAATTATGCAGTACTGGCTGCTTTGAGGGATCGTAACCAGCACTTGCTATTGGGCAGAAGCTTGTAAGTCTGGTGGATATGACAACTGTCTAAATATCAGAAGGTCGTGGGTTCAAACCCCACTTGAGCATGTATGCCCAGATTTTTATCATTGCTACTACTCTAAACATTTAATAATCGATACTTACTTAGGCTGATGAAGGGCAATTTGTCATTCTTTGAGAGATTTTTTTAACTCGTCTTTTATTCGTTGCCTTGTATGTCTGATGGTTTGAAAGGATGTGGAACAGATTTCACTGATTGCTGGCTTCTTCTTTGATGTGGTGTGTAGGTTGCATTGATGGATAAATATTAGTCTGACCTACCACAACATTTTATTGATGTCCTGAATATACACAGTGATAAGGAAAACTGATATAGTTGTGAAGGAATTGACATTGAAGTTCAGATAAAAAATTTGATATGAAATGTATGTCATGAGGGATTTTTCTCTCTTCTCTAGTCATAGATCCTATATAACCTGTTTTGTCACAATCCCTTTTCCTTTGTATGATTTTTTTTTCTCTTTTTTTTGTGATGAAGACTAATATATTTCCTATATCCACATGTTATGATATGAACCAAATGTTTACTGATTAAAGGTAAATTCAGTAACGTGGATGTTATATCTGTTCTCTGACTGCAAAATGTCAGCTAACTTATACATGGAGAATAATAGGATGTCAATGAATGAGGGCCCTTTTCAAGAAAATTATGAAAAAGCATTTCATGTATGTATTTAAAGTGTAATCATGAATAGAATCATACCAAACTTCAAAATGTATTATTTTCTTAACCTTGCACATATATTTCAACAAATGATATTATTCAAGACAGGTCATTTATCCATACACCCTCTGCGCACCACATTAGTTTCTTGTCTGTAGGTATGTGATGTGTATGAAAGTCCGTAGGTATATGATGTGTATGAATACTGTGAATATTTGACTCATTTGCACAGAATGAGTTAGAATCTGCCACCTTTGAGTTTTAATACACCTAGATTGATGTAAACTAGTCTATTGGAATCCATGAAACCTTTGAGTTACACCTAGATTGATGTCAACTAGTCTATTGGAATCCATGAAACCTTTGAGTTACACCTAGATTGATGTCAACTAGTCTATTGGAATCCATGAAACCTTTGAGTTACACCTAGATTGATGTCAACTAGTCTATTGGAATCCATGAAACCTTTGAGTTACACCTAGATTGATGTCAACTAGTCTATTGGAATCCATGAAACCTTTGAGTTACACCTAGATTGATGTCAACTAGTCTATTGGAATCCATGAAACCTTTGAGTTACACCTAGATTGATGTCAACTAGTCTATTGGAATCCATGTCTTGAAAGATGGTGGTGTTCAGTTGATGATTCCATGATAGAATATTTGGTTATGTTTTGATATCTCTCCCTCCAGATTAACACCTGAACTTACTTTTCGTTTCAACAGATTTGAGTTTGTCTGCTCATCGACAGAGCTGTCTGAGAGAACATTAGACATTGCAGTGAAGCACTCAGGCTCTTTCCTTGCCCTATCCAATCCGACCATCGGTCAGGTAATTATATCTAGGGACAGGTGCTACTCAGTACACAAAATGTAGCTTCAATGCTTTGATTCCCTATGTTTTTGTTATTTTGTCTTTGTTATTTTACACTTTTTTGGGGGGTGAGTTGGTGCTTTTCTTAAAGGCACTAATCATTAAAAAATAGTACAAGTAATGAGTGCAAGGTGTGTGTGTTTTAGATTAAGATTATTATGTATAATTATAGTTATAATATGTATACAAGAAAAAATGCTTTAGGTGGCTTTTAGGTGACAATGTGATAGTGGAGATATAATTATTCACAAGATTTGATTATTGTTGAGTTTCTCAACCATGATGAGCATAAAGGCAGGTTTTATAAGTGACATTGCTCAGTGTACATTATTTGGTTTTATGTGTATTTTCATGGGAAAAGATTAAAACAAAACAAAAGAATTGCACTGCTAGAGTAAAACTGCTCTCTCACACAGCAAATCACTGGGAAAGGTTTAACTTAATTATCCTTGTTCACTGAGTACATAACTACCAAAGTCAATCAATGCTTTTATGTTTTATGCCAAGTTCATCACTCGTCAAAGTACTATGAAATTCTGCATTTATTTAGGAGTACAGTTTCTTGGACAGTACACCAACCAGTATTTTACACCTTCCATGTTTATAATGCCCCTGCCTCTTCCATTTTTTAACTCACAGTTGGATGTCGATCTTGCCAGCTTAGACCTCAGCAAGGCCTCAACAGAATGGTGAGATTTCAGATTGTGTGTCATTATTATTTATCTTTTGTGTTGAGAGCTAGTAAACCTTGTGTAAACTGTTCAGGATCAAGGGGGATAAAAGTTGATCTATATAATCTAATACATACTGGCCAACTAATAAGATTTTATCAGATTCAGTAAGATTTTTTTACATTAAAAATTTCAAAATAAGATTTTCTGTCAGAGAAATAAGATTTAAAAAAATATTTAGATATACCTTTCATGTGTATTTTCTGAAGATTTGACTGAAAGTAAGATTTTTAACTTCAGTTTGCATATAAAATAAGATTTTTGCAATCCACGAGTAAGATATTTCATCTTGAAATGTTGGCTGGTATGCTAATACTCCTAAATTGTAGATAACCATGACTTATATTGACAGCCAAAATGGTTTACATCACTTGCATGACTAGTCATTAATTCCATTGTGTCCTATCCATGTGACAACACCAATATTCATGGTGTTATTATTATTATTATTGTTATTATTATTATTATTATTATTATTATTATTATTATTATTATTATTATTATTATTATTATTGTTATTATTATTATTATTATTGTTATTATTATTATTATTATTATTATTATTATTGTTATTATTATTATTATTATTATTGTTATTATTATTATTATTATTATTGTTGTTGTTGTTATTATTCTTGTTATTATTATTATTATTATTATTATTATTATTATTATTATTATTATTATTATTATCTTTATTATTATTATATAAGAGGGGATTAGAATGATGGCAGGTGTAATCTTAGATAGCCTGTTGTTTCACAAAATTTCACAAATTGCTAGATAATGCACATTTTGCCCCTTGTTTCAACATGCTGACTGTTGAATTAGATATACCATCACCATTATAGCACTCAAAATATACATGTGTATTCCCCTTGCATGTAGTACTTGAAGTATATTAGATTTCAATCCTTGATGCTGCTGTTTTCCATGCTAGGTACAACCTGAAGCGTGTTTCACCAGACTCAGTGTCCCGCCTCTCTACAAGCTTCTCCACATGACGCTGACACACCCCTTCCTACCATTATAGCCACGCCCCCTTTTACCATGCCACGCCTCCATCTTATCATCACAACCATATTCACAGCATAAGGACCTTGACACTACAGGCTGAGGTTGTATGTAAAGATTTGGGATTTGACTCTGCACAAAGGCGGTCTTTGGGAACATTGTCTCTGTGTTGCTGCATCCATATTGTCTGTAATCCCAGTCCACGAGCCCATACTGTACATGATATCATGCATCCATGTTAGATATTAGAAATAGTCTGTAAGACACTACACCAACACTTGTCACAAGATGCCCACCAGAATGCACAGAGCAGTTCACATAACAGTCTACTAGTGGGTCTGTTGAGTTTCATCATGCAATCTGACTGACTGCAGGTCTAGATATTGATAAATAGGTGACCTCCGTTCCTTTCCCCATGTGATTGTGTCATATTTTTTATTTACCTGATTAATGTTATGTAATGGTCCAAATATTTGTCCTTATCACAAAGTTGTGATGCCAGTTTAAAGGGTGTGTACAGTTCTGGTCGAGGTGAGGATTTAGCTTTTAATGTTTTGCGAGATATTCAGAAACCACTCTATGAGATGTCAAAGAGCATGCAGTTCTAAGGGGTATCAAAAGTTTATTTGATGAAAATCGGTTTTGAAATGGCTGAGATATCCAAAAACAAGGTGAAACAAAGAGATCCTAATAAAGTTGTGGCATGTCGCCTTTTATTATTAGCACTTTTTTGGATATCTCAGCCATTTGAAAACCAATTTTCATCAAATAAATGTTGAATCCTTCTTAAAATTACATGCTCTTTCATATTTCATAAGAAGCTTTTCATTATCTCACTTAGGAATGTTCAAAATATGAATCCCCACCTCAACCAGTACTGTCCCTTTAAGTCCAAGGAGAGAGTTGGGAGGATACAGCGCTGTCTTTTTTCATCAGACATTTGTTACTGTAAAGAGATTCAGTATACCCTACTTGAGATAAAGGATTAAAAAAAAAAAAAAAAAAAATCAGTTATGCATGCTCCACAGTCTCTTAGAAAACCTCTGAGTATCAAAGAAAATTGCAGTTAAAGATGTTGTCTTTTCACTGACAACAACAACAACAAAAATGTCTTTTTGCAATTATTTTGACATCTAATGTGTTGCACTTTGATTCATTCAGTAAAAGAGACAGAAAAAATATAAAGTTTCTTTCACATGATGGTGAATTATAGCTTGAAGTTGTTGAATGTCTCTGCCTGTCATCCTTTTAGTTTTCTCGTTTAGCACTGTCTTGTAAGAGGTTTCACTCGGGTCCTCGTATTGTGAGGAGCTAGTCTAGAAATGGTGAGGAGTCTAGATAGAAATGCTGTTGTGCATCAGTCAAGCATGCACCAAGCCATGCTGTATTCTGCAATGTATCTAATCAGTGCTACTCTAGAAAGCCTGGACATACAATGTACCTCCAGAGTGTGCAAGTCAAGTTGTTATAGAAAGTGTTACTGTAAATGTGGAAATTAAATTGTAATTTTTTTTTGTGCTTGTTTCTGGTTGAACGAAATGCGCGAAAATTTCCACATCACAAAAAATTCCACTTTTACAGTATTATTGCATCTGCAATAGCTGCCTATGATTCATTTCTCTAATGTCCTTGTAAACGTTGTGTGTCAGGTATTGTCCCTCTTTGAGATTTTCTTAGTAAAGTTGTGTAGACTGATGTATTGGGTTGATACCTGCTATCATAGTCTTCACATTATTTGAGAGATCTCTGTGTGAACTGAGTATTGGTAAATTCACTTCATTTCATTACATTGTGGCTTTCATGACTTCATATTATTTATCTTCAGAGCTTTCATTTCAGTCTGCTTTCACAACAGACCTAGAATGCCTAGAACCTGGTTTACAACTACAAAGGCATGTGTAGACTACAGTGGACTCCCGTTATAACGAAGTCCTCGGGACCGGCACTTTTCTTTCGTTATAACGAAATTTCGTTATAACCGAATGAATAAACAATAAAAATACATAGAGTTGATAATGTTGCGGCCCTAAATGTTATTTCGTTGTAACCGGAATTTCGTTATAACTGTGTTCGTTATAACGGGAGTGCACTGTATAAAATACTGAGCACAAATCTGAAACTCAAACCTGGTATCTATAGCCTACAGTGTGCGATGGAGACTCAACTGTGATACTGTTGTCAGTATAATTATGGCAGTTGTTTTCATGCATTGATTTGGAGGAAAGTCAATGTGAAACAAAGGCAGTTCATTTGCACTCTTTCTTTCAGTCATTCTAAACTGAATGTCAAGTTGGTGTATACCCAACCGGCTTGGCAAAAAGATGTCATTGATGCTAGTGGCTCTTTGTGTGTTTCAATGTAGATTTTGCTTGTTGGTAACAAAGAGAATTTTGTAAATGCATTTTTAGCTGTGTTGACCAGTGGTTTAACTATGCTTGTATGTTATGGCTATGTCTTCTTTGTTGTACAGATTTTGTTTGCTTGTATGTGTGTCATCTTTGAAAGTAAAGTTCCCTATCATATCCTACTAGTGAAATATTAATATTGGATAGCATTTAATAAGTGCAGGTTGTCAGAACCAAGTGGTCCCCCCCCCCCCCCCTCCATAACATAGAACTTCACTTGTTCATTCTGCTCGTACAAATGAGCTGTAACATTTTCCTGTGTGGTTTATTCAGGTTTGGTTACCAGAAGAACTGAAATATGGGCACTTTTTACTTGCATGAAAATTATCCACAAGAGTTTGTATTCAAGTATGTCTTTGAGTGTTTATGTTTTTCTGTAAGTGCTCAATTTATTTGGTTGGTGGGGACTTATTTCTAGTTATTTTGGATACGCAAAGGATGTGTACAGGAACACTCGGCATTAGCATTGCACATCTTGTCCTAATGTGATGTTTTAATAGGAATGTGGATATTTGTAACCTCATGTGTATAGTCCAATAGATGGTAATGTGCTAAATTTGAAGTGATGCTTCAATGAAGGTATTCAGGTGAAATGATATCATCATCAAGTCTTCTGTGTTATAAAAGCATGTGCTTTCTTTCATATGCTTTCAAACACTTCTATTTCTTGCAATATAGTGTATCAATAAGGAAGAAAACACTAGCTCACAGACACATGTTATATTTTGCCTGGCCAAACAGTGCATTATTTGATGCCACCTTGGGAGGCAGATTAGCTGTTTTGGATTGCTAGATTTTCTCATCTGGGCCTAGTGGAGAATTTGCAGTTGTAACTGAAATTTGAATGGTCATTTGCCATTTTATGAAAGAGCACCCATTGTTTGTGACTTTGCCTTTTATCTTTATACAGGCCAAACTTTACACTATACTTTTCATGACTTTCATGTCTTTAGTGGGACAAAATATCTTGTGATGATGATATTTTTCATCATATTCTTTCATTGCACTATTTCTTTTGTTGCTCATCTCTCTCTCTCTCTCTCTCTTTTTTTTTTTTGCTTGTAAAGATACATATATATATTCCTCATTTGTGCTTTGATGTCTAGAGATGCAGGTATTTTTCGTGAGTTATGCATTATATACTACACCATGATAATTTAGGGACTACAGAGGTATAATCTGACATATTTTATGGAATAAAGTGTACTCTGTACAGAAAGGAAGAATTGATGGATCTTTTCCCATCAGCAGTCTGTCTTGGTGTATGAATAGAATTTGATTTGTCTGACAGCATTTGTGACAAACCTGTCATTTTTAATATTTTGCCAGTTATGTGAAACTGTCATCACACATTGTCAAGACATTGTGCTATAGGCCTATTCGGAGAACCATGCATTATGGCGGAGGCATACCAGTCGCCATAGGGACATTTCTAGTTTAAATTAAGTTTTTTTAAACGTCGAGTGTGACAACATTACAGCTCGAATAGAAATAACAGATTTGTTCATGTGATCCTTTTATAATAGAAAAAGAAAATGTTCTCTGTGGCTGACATTTGGGTATTCTTTTCTTTGAAGACATTTTAGCGTTATTTTAGTGTTTTACAGAAAAGCTCTTAAGGGTGTGTAGTTGACAAAGACCATCAGTGGATTAATTATTGCAGACATTGTATCTGGATTAATTTAGTACTAGTACAGCAAACTGTATTGTACTGGTTACAGATATGCACGATGGCATGAGTGAAGATGAACTAAGTTTATTGACCTGCTGCTTTGAGAACTTGCTCATGTAAACCCAAGTGAATTATAAACCTCCCTCACATGCCCTTAAACATGCATTAGGTAATGTAGTCTGTACTCGATTCAAGCTCATGCTTTTGCATTTGATGGACCTGTTTGAATGGCAAAAGGTAAAATATAAGCTTCAACTTAGCAAGACGGCATTCAAGGTATACTTGACATAAAGAAATTCCCATTAACCCTGTTTCATCTAAAGACATATAATTTGTACAAATCATTGTACCATCTGAGCCAGAGAGTTTTCTTCTCTGCATAAGTCTTCCAGACAGGTTTCTTTCTGCTTTTATTTGTTTTCTATTTCATTTTGCTTGCTTCGTTGAATTATTTTAAAATGCATATATGGCTGAATTTTAATTAATCACAAAAAAAAAAAATCATTGTCTTGTGAAATTTATGCAGTATGGCTCATGACTAATAGTGATTGTACTTTTTCTGACTTTTACTGTTACCAGAATGTAGAGTTCTCATATAACAGTAATGTAACAGTAATTGTAAGTAGAATAGCCTTGATGTGCATTTGGTGTTTCAGTGTGTTGTGGAGCTGATGTGTAGACCCCCACCTATAAACCTTTTTTGTCATTGTTCTCCATCCAATGTCCCCTCATAAGTAAGAGACATGAGATAGAACTAGGAGCAGTCAGTCTCTCCACCTGCTGTAAATATACCTTGTTATTCTTCTGATTTGATGTGCAGTGTATCATTGGTCAGTTTGTGTTCTGATGTTTTTTACAAGGCCATGAAACAAAAAGTTAGAAGACACAGAAAGGTATAGATGTTTTCTCATCCAGACATACGTGAAATCGATGCTCCTATTACACCAACCAAAGAGAAACTGTCAGGATGTGAAGGAATGTGCACAGGTTAGAACTGAGATGTTGGAATTTAAAATTAACACCTTTAGATTTGGGACTTTGAAGTCTACAGCTTATATGAATTCAAAATAAGTAATTCTGTATGTTATTGATCTGCCCTGAATTTCATTTGTGAATTGGTACTCGGAATCAGAGAAACATGTTGTAAGTCTTCAGTCAAATGCAAGTGTTTGGTGTCAAAAATCATGAATATAAATGTTACTAAAAATTCCTTGCAGGATCTCCGAATATGGAGGGTGACTTGTAGTTCTCCGCATATGGAGGGTGCCTTGTAGTTTGTGTCAGATCAAAATGATTAATCATGTGTAGTATCATGACCAGGAATTAAGTACAAATGCTCCTCACCTAAACCAATTTTTATTTAGTCCATTCTCGCGAGGTCCATATGACATTTGGCAAACAGGGCCATGCATCCGAAGTACATTTGTAATATAGAATACTGCACATCTATTTGGTAGGGATAGATGTATACTGCAAATTGCTTTGCAATAATGTTTCATGTGAATACATGTAAAAAAAAAAATGCAAAAAAAAACCAAAAAACCAAAAAAACAAACCCTTGCCCTCATCTCATTGTCAGTGTGTGACAATTTTATTTGTCAGGCTTCAAAATTATTCACTTGAATGTCAGGCTTCATATAGATTCACTTAATTATCAGACTCCAAAATGATTCACTTCAGTGTTAAGCTTTAAAATGATTCACTTAAAGGTGAGGCTTCAAAATGATTCACTTAAATTTCAGGCTTCATATAAATTTACTTAGATGTCAAGCTTCAAAACGAATCATTTAAATGTCGGACTTCAAAGTAGTCCCTTAAATGCCAGGCTTCAAAGTGATTCATATAAATGTGAGGTTTTAAAATGAAACACTTAATTTTCAGGCTTCAAAATGATTCACTTAAACGTTGGGCTTCAAAAGTATTCACTTACTTGTATGTTGGACTTTAAAATGAGTCACTTAAGTGTCAGGCTTCAAAATTATTTTAAAGGCATTTACGGTGTATGTTGATGTGCGCTAAATATGTCAATTCTAATTTCAGTTTATTTTCAATATACAGAGATCCCCAAGTCAAAGTGCTAGATGTGGCAGTTTGTTGTGACGCTTGGTCAGCCTACTTCACCATGCTCACTCCCAAACTTTTCATATAAGTTTACCCATCATTCTACTTAAATGAGCTTTGGCTAAATGGTTTTGATTACGATGAGAGCTTCTGGATGATCTAATGTGCAATGTTCATGAGGTAGGGTATCATTGTGTCTCATCGGTACTTCAGTGGTTGTTGGAGATATAATACTTAAGAAAGCATTTCTCTATATTTTTCTCTGCAGGGCCTTTTTGAATGCTGTTTTTATGAGAATTGATACATGTATTGGGTAATTTCAAAATTTTATACATTTTCAAAGTCGTGTAAGGGACACAATCAAAATGATGTGTCTGTAAATGTAGATTGTTTAGGAGTTGTAATTTGTGTTCCTATGAGTGATGACACGTGCTTGCTAAAATGCTCTTTATGTGATTTATGTCAATTGTGTGAAATACATTAAATGTGTGTAATTCATTGTGCAAATGTTGAATAAAAATGTGCTGTCCTTATTCCTTAGTCTGAAAGATATTACATGTTGTATTTGCCACTTCTAACACTATTATGCATGACTTCCATTTCAGCTTGTGCCTATTGCAAGGGGCTTGCCAGTTTCTTCAAGCCACACACACACACACTCACACACACACACACTATATATATATATAATATAATATTATATATATATATATATATATATATATATATATATATATATATATATATATATATAGTAGCATATCCATTAAATATGCCAATTTAAGTGTATTATGTACAGCAACACTCATTGTATACTTGTACCACCATACATCGGACACAAGTGAATTTGAAGAAAATAGTAGACTCCCCCTCCCCCCCCCAAAAAAATAGATCTATTACAAAACTTTTCCTCTCTCAGATTGTGTTGTGCTTAAATCTTTCTTTTACAAAGAATGATGAATTCTTTACATTGATTCACTTAGGCCTATTCTTTTCAGTGTTTGTGGTCAATTGATGCCTGTAAAGCCAAGTAATTCTTGTTTTCCATCGTGATTTTGTATATACCCCACTATGCCTTGCCAGCGAGAAGACGAAAGCCCAATGTGGATCTTTGAGAAGTTGCGAGTGATGATATTTCACACGGTTTCAATGCATCCTACACTGTTAGCAGTTGAAATGACGGGTGCTGTTCGTTATTCCGAAGGTTCGTTGTTCCGAAATGAAATAGGGTCCGTAGCGAACCTTCGGAGTAATGAGCTTTGGTTCATTTTCGGATTAATGAACCTTCGGAATAACAAACCTTATCACATTTTCGGATTAACGAACCTTCGGAATAATGAACCTTCGAACCAAAGATCCTTCGGAATAACGAACCTTCGGAATAACGAACTGTAACCGAAATAACAGGTTGACGTCTTAGCGATCATACGCAAGAACCAAAGCGAGATGCTGCTGACATAGTCACTGATAGCAGGACAGATATAAAATCTCCTACAATGCCTACTGGCTTATGGATTGGCAATATTGAATACAGTAATCAACAGCGGGAGTCAAATCGGATAGGACATGAAATGGAGGTCCCGTTTGTGAGAAAGTCACAACTCAAAGCACGTAAAAGATCCCGCTTCATTCATCGCAAAGAGCAGGGTGCATAACCCGGTGAAGTGGTCCCGACTTACTTCCAACTAGACCCCATGGAAGACCATCTAGTGCAGCTGAATATGGGCTATCAAGCCATCCACTCAGATGGAAAATAAAACAAACAAGCAAACAAATAAAAACAAACAAGCAAACAAACAAAAAAACAAAGAAAAATACAGTCTCTTCATCTCTCTACCTACCTACCCATCTTCCTTGTCATTTCTGCTCAGTGCTGATACAGTGTATAGTTTGATTTTTTTTTCTCCATTCATTCATAGGGTGATTTTTTTTTCTTCTTTTTTTTTGGGGGGGGGGGGGGGAGGGGGACTGGTTACGATGGTATCTTTTAACCCGGAGATCGATCTTTTCAAGGATGAGGGAGGATTTCCCGTTTACTTCATGAAAACGGATATAAACAGGTGTATAAGTTATAAACATTGCGATCAGCAAAATCTTGACCCGATTGGTACTAATTATGATAACAGACAATACCAACGAGGACGGATATGTAAAACACGATTTCTGCAACACAAAATACCCTCTCCCAGCAGAGTAAAGTAACAAAAAATCAAACAAACAAATAAACAAAACAACAAAAGCACGGATGGCTGGATACACTAAACTAATGGAATAAGATATACATGTATCTATGGATAGAGAAGGCCAAGGGGAAATAGACATGGGTAAGGCTACGGTCACAACCCCCAAAATCAGCCTGCTCGGCGACCGGTAGGCGAGTTTTTAGCCAATTTCGGTCGGACAACGACGGGTGACCGACCGGTGACCGACTAGGCACCACTGATTTTTGAGGCATCGGTCGGTCGCCGCTGAAATTTTAACGCGGAGTTAAAATTTCAGCGGCGACCGACCAGTTTTCACTCACTGCCCAAAATACGCTCGGTGTCCGAGCGGCAACCGCCAAGGCACTGACCTAATCGAGCGGTCGCTGCCGCGCGATTTTGGGAACAAAAATAATAGAGACAAAAATGACAACAGCACAGAAGAAAACCAAGGGAATAGATCGAGCAGTCGCCGTCGAGCGATTTATTGACTAAAAATGATAAAGATAAAAAAAAATGACAGAAGCACTGAAGGAAACCAGGGACTAGATGGGGAAGAGAATCCAGTGCAATGTGGAAGAACGCAGGGGGAGGGATGCAAGGAAAATCAACCAACATCTCAGCATCTCAACATCTCGGCAACCAACATGAGGAACAGGGGAGACAGGGACAACCATTTTGGGGCAAAAGAGATGAAAGCTAAAAGTTAGAGACGATATTATGGTTGGGTTATCTTAACATTTAGTGAAGGTGTACTCAATGAAGAAGTAATGACATTTTGAATGAATGGCAAGAAATGGGGAAAAGGAAAATATTTAATTGAATTGGAATAGAAAAATACTGTAGAATAAAGAAGCACACAAGATATTTTGGAATAATCTAATCTATTTTAATCTTTGTTTCATCTTGGATTTTCCTCCCTTTTGTTTGATTTCCTAATTTCTAGTTATCTGTGGTTTCACAAAGCTGAGGTATAGTTGGTAATTAAACTCTTAGATCTGTTGCCTCGAGTTTTGCCTTAATTGATTAATTAATTAATTAATTATCACATCACAAATTACATAGGTACACGAATAAACCCAGGTAGCTCGTGAGAAATTTCCTGCAGAGACCAGCGGGCCGCCGCCGGTACGCTTACGGGACACCGGTAGATGACCTATCGATCACCCGTCGGTCTCCGAGCGATTTCGTAAAAATCGGCCGGTGGCCGGTGGGAGGTCGTCCAGTTGCCAATGGGGCATCGCTCGGTGACTGCTCAGTCTCTGCGCGGAGAAGATCCCCATGTTTCACATTTTTTACCTAAAATCGACCGGTGACCGACGGGAAATCGACAGGGCATCGCTCGGGCATCGCTGAGATTTTATTAGCCTGCTCGACATCTCCAAAAACTGCTGGGCAGTGCCAAAATTTCAGCAGCGACCGAGCAGGCTACAAATCGGTCGGTCGCCGCTCTGAGTTGTGACCGTAGCCGAAGGAGAGCGAAGGGAAAAAGAGATCATCGTAGATATATTTTTCTATACTTGAGCTCTGTGTTGTACTAAAACTGGTAGGTATCCACATTGTACGGATGAGGAGTGTATACGCTTTGTACGTTCAAGGAAAAATGTTCTCGACTAAGGCAAATCACTTGTCATTGATACGAACAATAATGATAATAATAACAATAATAGTATAATGGTAATAATGATGATATTGATGATGATGATGATGATGATGATGATAACATAGTATTGATAATAATAATAATAATAATAATAATAATAATAATAATAATAATAATAATAATAATAATAATAATAATAATAATAATAATAATAATAAACAGTGCTTATATAGCGTATTGCACATAGTGTGTATGTCTCTATGCGCGATCAAAAAATAGAAAGATCATACAAAGACATACAATTCCAATTACAATGATGGTACCGAACCAATTCATGTTTGTTTACACTGTAAAATATAATGATGATCGTGCATGAACAATTTGACGATTATTCATGTCACTATATCCTTTATCAGACCTTGGCTTCAATTAGTATGTAAAACAGCTTGTCTATAAAAGCCTATGAATTCCAACATAATAGGCAAATTGTACATCAGCGTCTTTAACTACCTTTATTATAGACTCGGTCAATTAAGTAGTAAATGGTGCCTAGGCGAAGTATTGTGTACATACGGATAGTGTACTCGTTGGTATTTCTTATCTTTTTATGTGAAGGTCTTATGGAATAAACAGACCCATATAGAGTATAGCTGAACTTCATTGCACTCGTCACTGCTCGTTATAGACCATTGATTTTGTTTTTACCCTTTGTTCATTTCTTCCCATCCTTTGAGCAGTCGGAGTGCGTTATTTTAATACAAATGGTCCATTCTTAACAAGCAAGTGTTTTAGATAAACCCGAAACTGACCCACTAGCTCGGTGTGATATCCTGGAAAACCAACGGACAGGAAGAAATCAGCATTACGTCATAGAACCAAACAGGTTTAATTGAACATTGTAATACCGGTCATCAACCGCCGAGACACATGGGTTTATACCACAAACTGTCCTTCACAAAGTACATTGACTAAAAGGTCACGAAGACTAAAGAATTAGCAGGATTTGTACTGATGGAGTAAGTTCTCATGAACGGATGTCAGTATATAACTTAGTCATGTAACATATTCAATCCTCTACCGTGATTTGCAGGTTATGCAGTGTACAAATGATTTTCACCCCCTAGATAAAGACTTCAAAGAAACGCTTGATTTTAGTAGCTGATGACATGACTAACCAGAGAAACATGGTAGAGAGAGTGAGAGAGAGAGAGAGAGAGAGAGAGAGAGAGAGAGAGGGGGATGTAGAGAGGCAGAAGTAAAAATAATTATAGTGTATGAAAACTTCACTATAATTTGCAGATTTGAGCAGATATCTGGAAAGTAACAAGTAGCGTGTCAACGAAAAGAGATTGTCTACCCCTCCCCCTTTCCTATTGTGGCACCATGTGGCCTTTTCAGTTAGACTGAGACTCGTTGTCTTGAGTGGGCTTCCTATAATCTAAAAGAGGATCAAGTTTGGTTCGATCATCAAATACTGATGTAAAATCTTGGAAAGTTAGAGCTAAATGCTTAGGCACATAGGGTTGATGAGAACAATGAAGAGTTTGTAAACGTTGGTAGTTTTGTCAATACAATATACAATCGGATCATTATAGTGCTGTGAAACCAGTCAATGACTGGTTTCACAGCACTTCACAACAAAATTAAGTCACAGATTAGCATTAAAAAAGTCTTAAGATTCTTCTCGAAGACATTCAGGGATGGGGAAATGCGGACGAACCGAGGTAGATCGGTTACAATTCGTTATTCCGAAGGTTCGTCATTCCGAAGGTTCTTTGGTCCGAAGGTTCATTATTCCGAAGGTTCGTTATATCGAAGATTCGTTATTCCGAAGGTTCGTTAATCCGAAAATGTGATAAGGTTTATAATTCCGAAGGTTCGTTAATCCGAAAATGAACCAGAGTTCATTATTCCGAAGGTTCGCCACGGACCCTATTTCATTTCGGATCAACGAACCTTCGGAATAACGAACCCTATTTCAATTTCGGATTAACGAACCTTCGGAATAACGAACCCTATTTCATTTTCGGATAAAGGAACCTTCGGAATAGCGAACCTTATTTCATTTTCGGATTAACGAACCTTCGTATCAACGAACCTTCGGAATAACGAACCCTATTTCATTTTCGGATTAACGAACCTTCGGATCAACGAACCTTCGGAATAACGAACCCTATTTCATTTTCGGATTAACGAACCTTCGGAATAACGAACCCTATTTCATTTTCGGATAAAGGAGCCTTCGGATTAACGAGCCCTTTTTCATTTTCGGATTAACGAACCTCTAGGTATAGGGAATTTGTGTGTTTCGGATTAACGAACCTTCGGAATAACGAACCTTCGGAATAACGAACAGCACCCTGTAGATCGTTCCACAGTCGCGGTGCAGCCGTCACAAAAGCATTGTCCCCCGCTCTACTGTTGGTTTTGGGTACATGGAGTAAGGTGCTGTCTGAACTATCTGCTATCTATCATGGAGTAAGGTGCTATCTGAACTATCTGCTCTATGGAGTAAGGTGCTATCTGAACTATCTGCTATCTCACACTTAATGTGAGGTTCCTTCAAATGCATCCTTGTCATTCTTTGAGGAATTGATGACCAGCTCTTATTCTTTCTGCTTCTTCTTTTTTTTTAGATAAAAAAATCTATATATTTTGACATTAAATGATTTACTTACTTTTTCTTAAAATCACAGCAAAGTTGTTTCTGTCGGGCGACCTATCAGGGCCTGACTTCTTGTGACTTCTTTCATGATTTCGTTCTGCTTGAAAGTTGTCCTTTATCATAGACTGGTCTATTTGTTGACTTGTCAGTCGGCTTTCTTCTGTCTGTAGTAGTTTTCTCAACAGGTCTGTGGGAGTTGCACTGTCTTACAATGGAGAAAACTTCGTTCTTCGATCAGGAAATCCCCATTTTGAGTCCTGACAGGCGCACATCCTTAACCCTATAAAGCCCAAGCTATTTTGACCCCTTCCATGCCCGGCAAGGGGGGGGGGGGGGCACATTGTGCCCCCTATAACTTCTGTATTATATGATGTATGACCGTCATATTTGGCACATGGGTAGAGCAACTCATCCTCTACATGACCCAACATGAGAAATGTCTCAAGGTCATCCACTGAGGGCGCTATTTGCCAAATATATAAAGAAATACCTAGGAAATACGCTAAAATCATGTTTTTTTCTTATTTCTTTATCCCAAGTATATATGTTTTTATTTTATATCAATCATTTTCATATTCACCACAAAAGAAAAGCAAGTCAACCTTCACTATCAGTTATGGTTGAAATTTCTCAAGGTCAACATGTGGGAGCGCTATTCATTACAATATAAAGAAATATACGAAACCTATGATGTATTGCTTGGAATGGGTACATATTGGTATCACATTTCATATTTCCAAAATATTGAATTTTGAGTTTGCAAATTGATAATATGATAAACAAATGATATTACTGGCTAAGCTTGTGTGAAGATAAAACAAAATAAAAAGGGTAGTCTTTGAAAAATGCTTCGATTATTTTTATTATATCTATTTTTGATGCCATATAAAAAATAAAGGAAATAATAAGAAGACCATTTCAGGGTAATTCACAACCATAATTTTCTGATACTTTACATTTTGGTCCTTCAGCAAATTACAGCTAAGAAAATCCCCATTTCAGCCATTAAAATATTGTTAACTGAAATTGCAACAGAAAATCATGCAAAATCTGACGAACATGGTTGTCAGTTTACGGTTGCCATGGCAACCAGCAATATCAGACATATATAGCTAAATTATATATCAAAATGTTCGCAATAAGATTTTAGGAAAAGTCACCATATTTTCGTTGAGATCGGGCAAAGGGTGTAGGAGTGGCAAACGAAAATATGGTGGGGGCACAATGTGCCCCCCCCCCCCTTGGGCTTTATGGGTGCTGTTCGTTATTCCGAAGGTTATCTATTCCGAAGGTTCGTTATTCCGAAGTTCCGTTAATCCGAAACACGCAAATTCTCTATACCTAGAGGTTCGTTAATCCGAAAATGAAAAAGGGTTCGTTAATCCGAACATTTGTGGCGTTAATCCGAAGGGTCGTTATTCCGAAGATTCGTTCCTTCGGAATAACGATCTGTAACCGGGCTTTATAGGGTTAAACCTTTTGTTGTTTTTAACAATGATTAATGCTTAAAGTTAATCTGTCTCTACTGCAACTCTGAAAATTCGATCTGAGAAAGAGTCTCTGAGAAAGATAATTTCCATGAGCTGGTATATTTTCGAGGTATAAAGGTAAATCAGACCTCAAAATGATTAAACTTGAAACCTTTCTATAAATAGAGGGAAAACCCCCAAAACCTTAAGTTTGCAATGAATTATTCGGACCCGAAACAATTCAAACCGTTATCCTTGGTGGAAAAAAGGGAGGGGTGTATTTTCGAGTAGCATGGGATTAGATTTTGATTTACATTTCAAAAATTCTGACGTGTATTACCATGAGATGTTATACAAGATGTTTGGAGACATTATTCTTCACCCATGCGTAACATCTTCACGTTTGCGTGACCTTTAATCTCATCTTATACAATGCACTCTCAACGAACAGTATTACTGCAAAGACTTCCAGGAATAAACGATCAGATTCATCTCAATCTTGATATGGTAATAGCAGATGATTACATCCAGAAAACTTTGAAGGCACCTCTCATGTATGTAGTTGTGATGAAGTCAAGGAAGTTATTGAATATTAATGTTTTACATGATTTCATGAACCGCGGTCCTATTCAGTTATCAGATTATGATGTCATCTCCACACAATTCTCGCGTCACCTTATATGGGAGTGCTTTTAACCCCTCCCCCCCCCCCCGAAAAAAGAAGAAGAAAGAAATGGACACATTACACTCGTTTGAATAGCAAAACTGGCAATACAGAGATCAACCTGTCCACACAAAACAACAAAACAAAAACTCTCACCCCTTTCTGAAGAACACCGCTCTCCCCTTCTCATTTCGAAAACAAGTCGTCGTATTATATACTGCATTCCTAAAATGAATCCGTTGAATATCAATTGAATAGGTTTAATATTCTTATGGTCATGTTTATATACAAAACAAATTTGTTACCTGAAATGTTTTCTGGTTTGTTTGAATTTAATGATCAAATTCATAGTTATAACACACGAAATAGTTTTTTTTTTTTTTTTCTAAAGTAGGTAAGACGTATACAATGCATACAGTAATAAATACTTGACCCTCAATATGGAATTCTTTAGCAGACTCTGTTACAAATTCTCCCACCTCTGATATCTTTACGAAGAATCTTAAAAGATAATCGTCAGACATGTTAGATTTTCCATTATGGAATACACAATGATTATAAATAATTTTGTGGTCTTTTTTTTTCTCCATGGGTTTATGACTAATCACTATAACTTACATTCTCTAATTCTCTAACTAAAATGTATTTTTTTATATGTTTTTGTAATATTTTCATTTGTTTTACAATTTGTATGTTGTGATCGTAAAACAATAATGTTTCACCTTCTTTTTTTATTTTGTTGGGAACTACCCTGACAAGACCTCTGGTCTTTTATGGTTTACATGTTTCATTTTAAGATATCACATATTGTGTTCTGTAATGAATGTCTGTGTAATCGCTCACTGTCTTCAGTAAGTTTGTTATTGTACAAACGTTATATTTTTAAAATGAAACAGAATAAAGTTCAAGTTCAATTCACAAAGGGGGTTTAGAGCTACCTAATTTCCAAATGAATTTGAGAGCTCCGAAGCGTAGCAATGAACAACTAAATGCTGAAATCACGAAAGATCTTAATTTGAATGCAACAACTACTGAACAGCAATACACTATTTGTAGTTACGTTAAGGATGGTAAAGATGGGAAAATTACGACAGTTATAATAGTTATGATGTCAAGTAACAAATATAATCTTAACACTGATGAATATCATTCTAAGATTATTATCGACATTAACATTATTATTGTAACAATCATAATACTATAAAAAGAGGCGAAAAAACTGAGGATTGGATTTCAATTCAGTGTACTTTCAGTGCAGTCGACCTCTTCTGATGACCACCGATGTTAAGTGACCGGATAGGGTCAGCTTCGGTCACTCTTGTAGTTATCGTCAGGTGATATTTATCAGCCGCCTTTCCAGGAAACCCATTCATCGTACGCACTAAGCATCACACAATGGTTGATGGCGTTATCAGACCTGCGAAGGGAAGGAATTCCAGCTTTACCCAATGCATCACGCCCTCTAATGTTTATAACAGTACACGGTACCTGCACTCCGCATGGGTTTGTTTTCCTCTGATCTTCATCTTCGCGTCAGTCGAATGAATGAACACCACTCCTGATAACACACTGCACTGGGTCGTGGCGGTACGTACACCTGCCTTCCCCGCATTACTGTGACTCATTCATGTTCGCTGTAGGACGCAGACAATAACGTTATCAGGTACTAAGTCATGCTAGCTTATCATTTCACCACGACCGTCATCACCCCTTCACATATTATTTGTGAATGGAAATCGATGAAATAGCACTGCTACACGGGGTGCGCACATTTTGATGGGATTACTCGTCTGGAAAGTACGTCTGACGGAAAACGGATAGAAAGCAATGCGACGGTCTGGCCAGCCCCCTTTGTTATGCCTTCTGTCAGAGCGGCTTTGCGGTGTGTTATTGGCGTGTGACTGAAGAGAATCGTAATTACGTACCTCTCTCTCTCTATATAGATTATAAACCACTTTTTGACTGCAGGCTGTGGCTGCAAACAGACAATCAATGAGAACATTACTAGAATTGCTCTGAAATAGCATGGTGTTTATCTGCTTTGAACATAACATTTTCGCCTCGACATCGGGCCCTGGAAGTAGAGAGCTTGCTTGTTTGTTACCCGCCTTTTCACTCGTCAACCACCAATAGACCGTCTTTGAAAACATCGCGTGCCATCTGTCCACACTGGTGAATTTCCACCATTTATTACACTGGAATTGAATTTAGGATATGACAACTGAACTTTTGTCCATGGGTTCGTGCTGCCAGGGTACGGGAAACATGGGGAAAAAGATCGTTCTGTTCGTTTGCCTGATGGCTGGACTATCGGTGAATTACGGCAGCGCCCAACTCGTTGCGTTGTGCGATTTGTAAGTATTTACCTATGGTTTGTTCAAACAGTGTAACAATGCTTTACGGCGTTTGAGACGGGTGTACATGTGTACAGTACAGGTGTAGACAATGTTTGCCAGCCACTTTGTTGCATAACACACTTAACTTTGTGTTTGTTCCATCACTGAATAAAATCTATTCCCGTTCAAAACAGACGGAGGCCAGACGCCTCTGGTGCAGAATTCATTTCAGGCATGAGAGACTGCAATGATCGCGTAAGAAACATGTATTGTCATGTATCTGCGTGCATTGTGTATTGGATTTCTATCATGCTTTAGTCTAACAAGTCATTTTTGTTTCGTCTGTTGTACTGAGAGTGTTTCTATCTGGATGATCATTTTCTCATTCTACAAAAAGCGTTGAGTTGTGTGATACATACATGTGTTTTCAACAGTTTCTCGTATCAGGAGTTAATAGAAGAGTGGTGCATCGGATATTTTGAGAAGAAGGCTTATTACAAGTTTCACTTGTCAGTTTGTAGTATGGTTTAGTCTTTAGACTTTTGATGGGTATTTTGTTTCTATCAAACCGAAATTGAATTTGAATTGACACGTAATTTGCTAAACATACCGATGAAGATGCGCTTTTAAAGCCATCGCCATTCCAGTGTGTGTGGATCTCTGTACCATCAATCTTACATTGTATCCACAAACGGAAACCCATCCTACCTCATCCTCTTGGCTGAAATGAACGAGCAGAAGTCGTATCCAATCTTTGATGTAATGAGTGATGACATTTCATATCCCCGTTTTTCATTTGATCAGTTGCGATTATAGCTCATTTTTAAATGAATAGTATGATCAATATCGAATCGGCACAGTTTTGTAATCTGTAAGCACATTGATTTGACACTACTGCCTCTCCATGTCATCCGGAATCCCTTATCATGATGACGTATAGGATCTAAGTCATATATACCACCCACCCGAAGGCATACTCCGTTTGACAATATATATATATTATATATATATATATATATATATATATATATATATTCTACATCTGAAAGAGTGCATTACATGCACCTGAAAATAAAGTGTAGGGTAAGTTATCGTCCACCAGCCAAAACAAAAAAAAAAAAAGAAAAGAAAAGAAAAGAAAAGAAAAGAAAAGAAAAAAAGATCATGACATGAACATGATGTGACGAAGATAATCCAATGGCATAATGAAAACTTGATATCCTTATAGGCCTACAAAGTATGTACAAAATAGTCCGAAAATGAAATGGATAGAATATTCTTCTTGTAGGCCTACTCTTTCCTGTCTCACATCACCTGCTAGTATACTTAACAGGAGAGAACTTTGGCCAACTTCCGTTTTTTTTTTTAGTGCGTATAGTATTCGGTTTTAAAACACCGTAACTTTGTATGTCGGCAATTCGGGGGCTTCCAAAATAATAAGAAAAGAAGATTCAGTGGGTTATGTAATGAGTCAAGTACATTGCTATGTTGGTGCATAAATCAACTAATGTTAAGTACAGTTATGGCTGAAACAGACATTAACGTAAAACAAAGCACCCCAAAACGAGCAGATCTATAACGAAGACTGTGTATTTTAGAAAGAGGCTTAATTACTGCTCCTCTGTTACTTAAACATTGTCTATAGGTTACAATCTTAA
Source organism: Diadema setosum (assembly GCF_964275005.1). Classification (NCBI taxonomy): domain Eukaryota; kingdom Metazoa; phylum Echinodermata; class Echinoidea; order Diadematoida; family Diadematidae; genus Diadema; species Diadema setosum. The sequence continues at coordinate 628,723 of NC_092698.1, read as the reverse complement.
GACCACAATGTTGATAAACAAACTCCATAATCTTTTCAGTACTGCCCTAGTCCCATATATCCACAATTTCTGATGATGAAAAAATCAAACGCATTTGTGAAACATTTTGATAGTAAAATGTGTGCTCCTGGACAATATACTGTTCTTACACTAATGGAGATATTCATGTGATTTTAGAGGCCTACCATTCAGGACCGTAATATGGCGTGTTGTTTAGCAATAAACTGTTTCTCTAATTTCCTGTCCAGAGAAATGTGTTGTAAATAATTGTAAGGTTTTTAAATATATAGGCCTATTGCAGCAACAAATATATACATATATATATATATATGATTATGGATGAGATGGCTTTGTGGGTCTGGTGTGAGTCCATAATGACAGAGCCGCAGCATCCCCAGGGTGTGATTATAAGCAATTCATTATTGAAACGTTGACGGCTGAGATGTAGCCATTCATCGGAACATTGGGAGTTAGGTATATCCGAATGACAGACCCATGTCAAGTGGCCACTCAGCCAACACAGATTGGCCACTAGAGACTGCGTTGGATTATTGCATTTGTAGATAGATTCTGCAATAGAACGTTGAACCTCCATTTTTCTGTATATTTGCAGGCCTTGGACGTCTATATTCATACAATACTTGTCGTATCGTGCACGCACCACTACAGGCGTGTATCAGTGAACACACATGTTCCAAGTCGACTATAAAACAAAAAAAAAACAAAAAAAAAAACAAAACAAAAACGAGTGAGGATGGGTAGCAGGGTACAGATTTCATGCGAATTAGACAAAATATGCGAAAATAATAAAATTGTAAAGTTGTACATGCTTTCACGCATCAGCGATACAGGTTACAATCATTATCCAACAAGTCTTCATATTTAATACTCAGGCAGTGATTCGAACATAATTTCATTTCAGGGGGGCATTTCATGAAGCAGTTTAGTCGGATATTTTTCTGATAAACTGTTGCAAGCTGCTGAAATCCTTGCATCTGATTAGCCGAGAGCAAATTTGTCCAACAACTTTGTCGGACAAAATGCTTCATGAAATGCCCCCAGAAAATAAAGTTGAACAAAATACATAGAATCATGTCACGTTTGGTACTTTTCAATAGCATAGCAAGTATGATTGTAAATGTATTGTTGCTAATATTATGGACCAACAGACATGATTTTCTAAATAATTTGTTGTGTAAAACTGCTATCACCACTTATGATTTCACCTGAATCTTGTATCCAGTGCCATTGTTTCGTGAAAATTTGCTATTTTTCTTCAATGCTACATTGCATGTCTGATGTACTTTTGTATACGAAACTTTTTCCACTCCTTGTGTCTGATATGTGACTGTCTTTAGGGAAGCATATTGATAGTGGGGTTAAATAGAACAGAAATATGCACGGGTTGTCGCCAATTCCAAAACTAGAGCACAACATGTAAAAATATATTGTATAACGTCTTATACGGCTGAATACAATGTGCATACTCACATGATGGCAGCCATCACAATCATCAAACTCGTATGTAATTCACAGCTTCATTGCCCTGATTGCGACCAAGGATAAACCCAGGAATTAATTTGAGTGTTCATTGATGGCGGCTCGTATTTTACATTTATATACTTACATGTAAGATTCCGATTCTTTGTCCAGCACCAGCCATTCAGAACCATCACTGAATAATTATACCATGTGCATATTTTATGCAGTATTGTTGGCTAGTGGTGTAGACAGCCAACCATATTATGAAGACGTCGTGAGCTATATCGTATGCGTCACGTTTTCCAATTACTGGTTTTTCTTTGAGTTCTAGCATAATCTGCATTGACGTAGTGTACATGTATATGTCTGTAGAGTCATTGCGAATGTTACGTAACCACTCAGTTAAAGAATTGGAACGATCTCTCCTTCTACCGGAAATACATTTACCATCGAACGTGACTTTCAGTCTCAATTTTAATGACAGTGAAGACTTTTTTTATTTTCTGCTGTGCTTATAGACCAGATAGGCTTTGGCGTGGATTTTTATGCTGATGTATATTTCAACCATGACTTTTTGGATTCAATTATGCCTAACCAAAGCAAAGAGTACACCTTCTTAGCCAACAATATGATTTATGCACTGACACAGCAATGCATTTTTAATCGTTCTTAAAAAGCCAAAAGTGTAAGGAGCTGCTCAGCCAGGGTTCCACACCGGCAGTTGTCATTGAGGCAAAATATCAGATTTTATCGCTTCTGCAGTAAACTGGTAAATCCCTCCATTCTTGTACAGGTAGATATTCATTATCGTTTGATGCAGTCTGAGACCATGGCACGAGAGATACAATATACAATGTAACATGTGAGAGAAAAAGAAAGAAGTCACCAACAAGGAATGTCCGATCTGCTGGTGGTAGTCTAGTCAGCCCCGAGATGATGTCTTAATGATGTGGATGATAATCTAATATTATCCAATAAACGTTTATTGCGTCGTAAAGTCTATGATTACAATAATATGGTGACCGGGTCCTCGCTGTCGGTGTCTGCTTTCCATCTTTGTACGTCAAATTTCTGTCCTATTGTTAATATTCATTCAGGAGTGATTTATAGAACGACATTCATTAAAGGCCATTTATGGACTGACAGACTGACAAGAGTTGTGCGTTTAGATGACATTGAACATTAATATACAGTATAAACATCTTGACAATAATGTTGTAGTGTATTCGCACTCTGCGTATTCTTTCATTCGAGTTACTTCGCAAGACGACTATCTCTCCTATTAAAGGGGAATTAACCCCCAAATACATGTTGATTAAGTGAATGAAGTAATAGTATATAGTAGAATACATCACTGAAAATTTGAGGAAAATCGGACAATCCGTTCAAAAGTTATGAATTTTTGAAATTTTGGTGATGAGACCGGTGGATCAGAAGACTACTACGGATCATGACATCACACAACTGATTGTCCGATTTTCCTCAAAATTTCACTGATGAGTTCTTCATTGCTGCATTCACTCAATCCACTTGCATATTTGGGGTTAATTCTCCTTTAAATGTGCGAGGATTTCCTGATACTTTCCTATTATTACAGATTCCGATAACGATAATTCTTTCTTCCTGCACCTTTCGTCCTAAGAATTCACGCAGTTTGTTTAGTCGAAATGTTTTTACCAAGCAACCAAGGAAGAAACATGGATTTAGACCTTCACATTGCCTTGTAATAAACCGTCGTCTAATGTATTTAATGCATGTCATGATATACATGAAATGTTCTTTCCATCTGAGGGCCTTATAGGCAATTATTCCATCCACTTGTGCACACAAATTCTACTCCATGAATTCTTATACTTTGAATCATAAATAGTTTTTATGAATTTCTGTGCTGATTTGTCGCGAAGGTCTCAGGCGATTATAGTTGTCTGAATCTTTGTTATGAAGATACGTAAAATTCGACCATCAAAATGGTCTTTCAAATACTGTTGGACATTATATTATCATGTCAAGTACAACAAGTACTGATACATAACCACGAGCAAAAGATACGTATACACAAACAAATTAAAATATGCGATATTTTGTGCTGAAACATGTATTTCTATCTTTATTAAGATGAACAGAATTGCGTGAAAACATTTTTATATATATCTTATCACCGATTGACGAAAGAACAGTGTTAGACTGGACTGCCTAGCAAAGCAGTTGATTTTAGAGTTAAGGAGAAGAAAAGGAAGAGGAAGAAGGGCAATTCCGTATGGGAAGGGCAAAAACAGCAAAATTCAAAGTTAAGTAAATGCTCAGAAATTTAAGTTTCCCGTACTGACGGATTGTTGTATTTACGGAAACAAAAAACCCTTTTCCAATCTACTTTCCTCGTTTTTGTTGTACACACTTTTAAAGTTGGAAGACTATTTATTGTATTTATCTTAAATTTTACAATATTAAATGAAAATTTAAAATGAAACAACTTCAATATCTCTCTGCTTTATCCATACTTCCACATCTTTCTTCCTATGCTTCAACAATCACATTTAATGAAGCATTCAGTCACTCTCATTATGATATTTTTTGAGATATTTTCAAAATCTACTGACAAATTGACGTAATTCCGTTACCATAAAATTGAAAAAAGTTTTCTCCTGAACAAACTAATCACTGATTTTTTCTCCCCTTGTAAATTTTTTCTCTTCATGTGACTCCCTGAAAACTCACAAAACATTTTGTGAAATACCTCCTTTAGTCCTTCTGTAATTGCGGTAACGGAATTACATGGTAACGGAATTACACGCACATATACTACGCACATCTAATATGGAAGAGAATGACATAACCTACTTTCGTGCCAATATGTATGTGAACTGTTCATGAAATAGCTTCAGGGCATTATCCTTGAGCTTAACAGTGTTAGTGATTGGCAGTAAAGCAGTGAAAGTTGAAATATATGTATGGTATGATACACTGACATGACTCAGCATAGCTGGATGCCTCTGACAGTGAGTCCTGACATCAGAGTACATGCTTGACAAGACTTCTTGTCCTGAAAGTCTCCTCCCTTCTTTCACCTTTTTTCATGTACAAGAACTACATGGAGACTGTGCTAACTGATAACTTTATAAGGTTTGCTACATATACTCATTCTCAAATGTTAAAAATCATACTGAATTCTGAGATATCAATGTATATTTTCTTGTTAAAAAGTCTCATGGTTTCATACAAAATCTATTATACAGTAAGTATAGTGATGAGGGACTATTGAATGGGTGTGATGCAGCATAAATTGAACAAAGGTTAGAAAGATCAAGAGGAAGGACATAAAATTTCTTTAAAAGGAAAAAAGAGCACTGCTACTGACAGAGAGAAATAAACAGGATAATTTTTGTGAGGAAAGATCAAGAATTCAAGAGAAGGATCATACACAATGTGATAGAAGTCATTATTTGACACGGGATGCCCACAGAATGTGACGCTTTTGATCTTTCTGTATGCTAAAGGCTTTATTATCACCACGTCGATAGTCTGACCTTTTATTGAACATGTCCTGTTTTCATCCTCAAGTCCTTTATCTTTAATGGTAAGTGTATGACTATTTTCTATTTTCTATTTCATCTGTTTCTTAGATCTTTCCTCCACAGAGATATGTATTTTGATTTTCATGCCCATTTGATACAGGACATCTGTTACCCTTTGAAATTTGTTCTTTAATCCTTTCTTTTTAAAATGAATAAAGACAAAAACACCATTTGTGATGAACATTTACCCAGTCAGTAATTGTGATACAGCTCTAAAATAAAACATTTAGGCCTATACTTTCCCATCCTAAGAAGATTTTAAATATTAAAGTCAATGGGCTTCTGCTTCTACCTTTACTCTTCATGTAACCATTTGCTATACAATCGAGTTTCCTTTCATACAAGTGCCATTACAGTGTATTTTATCATTTGCTTCCAGGCAGTCAAAATACAACTTACTGCAAAAGAGAAGATGCACATTTCTTCTGAGTAAATATATGGCAACACCCAGGATGAGAAAATAGACAAAGTCAAAGAAGAAAGACAGAGACAGGAAACTTGTAGGAAATTTGTAGGCCAAGACAAGATTACAGTCAATGATCAAATCACTGTCATGTTTCTGAAGACGTCATTTGGAAAGTTTGTGTGGTCAGAAGTAAATACTAACATAATTCACAGGTTGATTAATCTGACTCTAACACAGTGAGCTGCAGATGGATAAAAGAGGCCCTCTTACCTTTCTATGAATTAACAGAATTTGGTGGACTCACTCTACTGGTTCAAAAAGTTTTAGTTGTTCAAGTTATTTTGCTGTATTCTATTTCATTTTAGTTTAGTTCATTTTATTTTGGTGGGCTTAAGTAGGACTTACACTGTAAGGGAATGATCAAATTATGCACTATACATTATATACCATGCAGCAACTTCAGCTATTAGTAAAATGTCACAAGTTTTTAGTGATTAATATAAGCTACAACATACAAATAATAATGATTGAGCACTGGTACAGTACCATAATCATATAAGAAAATTTTCTTTTCAATATATGATTGAACTGTAATTTCTTATATTTGTCATTGAACCACAACTGCATCTCTTCACTTAACAAATTAAAAGTTTCAAGCATCCTTTGTGTTCATCCTTAATATTAAACATTGTGTTCAATGATGGGGCTGCACACTGTGCTCTTGCACTGTAAATTGGCACTTAATGATTTAGATTTAAATTCAGTGTCAATCCGGACAGTTTTTTTTTATAATCTTCTTGTACATGTGCCCATAATATTTATGTACAATACTTGTAAGCAATTCACACATGTTATCAGTTATTGGCATATTTAGGAAGAAGAAAACAGAGAAATCTGTCTTGCATGATATCAACAAAAGAAATACAAGAAAATTTGAGTATTGTTGACTGGATTTATAGAATTGTACTTGTGTAGGGCTATTCTAGCGTAATTCCGTTACCATGTATAGATGTCATTTACTTGCAGAGAGTGAAATTCTTAACTTGAAAGTAGACAAATTTTGATGGATGTGGTACTTACAAGTTACGAGATCTTGACTGACATAGTTACAACTTCAAATTAATTCGTTAGCATGAACATTTTATGTTTTTTTTTGACAATAAAAACTCATTTGGCACCTATACACTTGTAGCAGTTCAAGGTCAAAGGCTAGAGAGTACTTATTTAGTGGTTATATTATAGCTAAAGGCATAAACAATCTTTATCAAGACATTTCAGAATACATGAGTACCAAGAATGTGTATTTTTTCCAGTGTATTTCAGAAGGCGTAATTCCGTTACCATTTGTGTAATTCCGTTACCACTGACTTTACAGGGAAAAAGCCTGCTGCTGGAAAAATGTGATGAAATATTTGAAAATCAATACAACTAAATTGAAGTTGACACAATCAAAGATGAAATCAGACAACAACCTATAGTGTATGTGTTATAGATTTCAGAGAAACAACTCCCAAAGTCAGAGTTAAAGTTGTGACTCCATTTTCTGGTAATTCCGCTACCATCGCACATAGACCTCCTTTGTAACCAACCAAGTGAGAACATTTAACAAATTTGTATTTGGGGTGACAGTGTGAGTACCTCTGCATCTTTTAAATGTATCAAGAGAAGGCAAAGTAATCAATCCAGTATACAGGGTGAAAGAATATGAGCCAAAATTCTCTGATGTGTAATTCCGTTACCGCGGAATTGCCCAGAAGTGTAGGACCCCGTTTACAGTGCGAGGCTCGGCCGCGGCTCGGCCCAGCCCCGCTTCAGTGTAAACGCGCAAAAGGCCAACTGCGAGGCCAAAATTGGCCTCGCATTTGGCCTTGCTCTGGAGGTGGTCTCGGCCGCGGCCGAGCCGCGGCCGAGCCCGGCCTTTTCTCAGTGTAAACGTAAACTGGGCCAAATGCGCGGCCAATTTTAGTCTGGCTTCCAAACCCTCTGCCTGTACTATTTCGCTGTTCAGGATATTAACCCCCTCAACGTCGAAAACTAGTATAGTTTAAGGTGGTTTTGTCCTGCAAAGGATTTTTCCTTCAATCGGCAAAGGCCTTTGCCCGAACGGCGACTTCGTCGCCACGGAATTCATTTGGCAAAGGGTCTGAAAACCAGACAATACCAAATTGCATTTGTTTACAAGCAGAGCGCCACTACGACAACATATTGAAAGGTTTGAATCAAAAGCGCGGCCGAGCCCGGCAGTGTAAACGGACAAAATTGCGGGGCCCGGCCTCGCAATTGAGGCTGGGCTCGGCCGCGGCTCGGCCGCGGCTCGGCCCAGCCCCGCACTGTAAACGGGGTCTAGGAGAGAAAAAAGAAGAAAAAACAGACGTATTAATTATGATGACGACAAAGAGAATTCTTCAAATTCATGAAATTCTTCCGTCGAGATGCTTTCATTGCAGGGCAATTTGTCAATCAGTTGCAATAGGCGTTTTCACATCAGCCCGATGTTTCGAAATATCGCGCTATTTTCTGACTTGGGAAATTTTCCCGATAGCGGAATAGCGCGCTATTTGATAATGTGAACACAAATTAGCGCGCTAATTGTATCGCCTGAGCGAGAAAATTTCTCGTCTTCAACTCGGGAAATTTCTGAAATAGCGGGATAGTAGCGCGCTATGTGAAAACGACTCGAGAAATTAGCGCGATGAATCCTATCATGCCTAGCGTGTGTGACCCGATCGATGGAGACACACTGCACACAAATCATGAGGAATTTTTGAGAGGGCACACAACTTACTGATGCTGTTTGCACATACTCAGCTGTCGAATTAGCTATTTTAAAATTTCTAACTATTCGGGCTACTCGCTCTTCGGGCTGATGTGAATAAGAAATGAAATAGCGCTCTAATTCGCAATGGCGGAAAATATTTCGAGCTTGGATTTTTATCGGGCTGATGTGAAAACGCCTAATGAAAGCATCTCGACGGAAGAATTTCATGAATTTGAATGATTACGCAGTACCCACTGCATGCTATAAAGGGAAGATAAACCCCAAGAGCAATGTGGATTGAGTGAAAGCAGCAACATTAGTAGAACACATCAGTGAAAGTTTGAAGAAAATCGGACAATCGATGCAAAAGTTATGAATTTTTAAAGTGTTGGTGTTGGAACCGCTGGACGAGGAGACTACTAGAGGTTATGACGTATGAGTGGACAACAATACCAAGAAAATATAAAGAAAATTCTACAAAAATCCATTTTTCATGAAAATTACAAATTCCATCAACTTGATATTGACATATGTTAGGGGTAGCAATTATTCCCCCTGCTTTCTGAAAGAGGTTGGTCCATTGCTCTTTCATAATTCTAGAAAAGTGAATTTTTGTTGAATTTCCTTTATATTTTCTTTGTATTTTTGTCCACTCACACGTCATATCCTCTAGTAGTCTCCTCATCCAGCGGTTTCAACACCAAAACTTTAAAAATTCATAACTTTTGCATCGATTGTCCGATTTTCCTCAAACTTTCATTGATGTGTTCTACTAATGTTGCTGCTTTCACTCAATCCACATTGCTTTTTGGGTTTACCTTCCCTTTTTAAGGATTAGAACCGACACGTGCTGTCGGGCGAAAGCTCGGTGGTCAAGTGGAGATGACGCCTGTCTGGTGATCAGGAGGTCGTGTGTCGAATCCCGCTCGAGTATGTACGCCCATGATTTTTTATCATGGCTACTTCTAAAACACTGATCAATTCAGTGCTTATTTACGTCGATGCAGGGCAATTTGTCAATCAGTTGCAAAGAGAATTCTGTTTTAACTAAAAAAAAATGTTTCTTGTACATTGTATTCACAGCAGAGTTGAAATTAAAGTTTATCAAACACACTAAAAACACTGACAAAACAGACAGGTATATATAATTGCAATGTCTGCTGTTCTCTTATGATCATTGTCTTTCAATGATTTAGATTTAGCCTATGTCAACAGTGCCATTACGGTGTGATGATGTAATGACGATTATTACCTTTGACCGCCATTATTATTATCATTAATATCAGTACATGTAGTTGTAATAGTGGTATAAGTATTAAAAGGATTATGCGTACACGCATACACGTACTATTGATTTATAATCACACTATAGGCGAAAAGTCACAGTCTAGTTTTGATTATTGTGGTAATAGAGATGATTGTGGATACTTAAAAGACTGAAAAAAAAAAGAGAGAAAAGAAGTCCAAATCACAGGATATGTTAAACTAGTGAAGGAGTTGACAGCTTTCTGTTTTGATAGAGCGGATTTACCACAGAGGGGTTTTTTTTTTCTCTCTCTTACATGCGGCTAACCACATGTCCACTTCGCAAAGGTGCCAATTTGAAGGAACTATGTCAATATTCATGTGTGTGCAGTATATCTGATGACACGCAGTGATTGATATAATATATCATGGAATTTTGTAATAGATAGAAGTCCACTTAAAGGGACTGTACAGTACTGGTTGAGGTGGGGATTCATGTTTTGAACATTCGTAAGTGAGATAATGAGGAACCTCTCGTGAAATATGAAAGAGCATGTAATTTTAAGAAGGATTCAACGTTTATTTCATGAAAATTGGTTTTCAAATGGCTGAGATATCCAAAAAAAAGTGATAATAATAAAAGGCGACAGGCCACGCCTTTTATTAGGATCTCTTTGTTTCACCTTGTTTTTGGATATCTCGGCCATTTCAAAACCGATTTTCATCAAATAAACTTTTGATACCCCTTAGAATTGCATGCTCTTTGACATCTCATAGAGTCGTTTCTAAATATCTCGCAAAACGTTAAATCCTCTTTTTATGGTGCATATGCTTCATATGCACCAAAATGTAAATATGACGAAATGTTTTGTGCCAGTAAACTATAGCCGTACTGTATTGACATTGATTGATTTTCATGTCTGACCACTACAGTGTAGCTGCCTGTAATCAGCCCGTCATCACTCTTTGCTTATAATGGATGTTGTAGTGATGTTTTAGTGAAATTGGAATGCGAGTTGTTACTGAATCTTTGCATTGTATTTGCAAACGACTTCCGGTCATATGGTGAATTGAAGACGTATGCAGTGTCTAGTGTATTATGGGTTCTATCACTATACTCAGAGAACCATTCACAGAGAAATCCGAGAAGCTAGTCAACCCGATTTTTTTTTTTAAAGTTGAAACTCGTGTGCATTTAAAACAAATATATAAATCGCCCGAGTGAATTGTAACCCTAATATGATGGTAAGGTGTAATAGTGTTTGATATGACTGAAATATCCCGAGTGTGAGATTGACATTTTTATGACGTAGACGTATTCTGACGCAAATCCAGTAGTGTACATGTATGCATCAATACGGTTAGGTGACGCTGAAGTCACGATGAGTACCAAACACCTAAATCTGAATGTAAATAGTCTGTACACATATCACTGGACACGTATTGAAATCGCATATTTATAATTCAGTGGCATTGGGTCTATATATTTTTTTTTTCTTAAATTTTAAACGGGGTAAATAAGAGGCGAGCTTCTCATCAAATTAATATCATCATGTACCCCATGTGTTCACTGTGCATGTGTGCTGAAGGGGGTACATGATATTGCAGCGTTGTACAAGATGCCATGTGACTAGTATCGACCAGTGTCAAGATTTCAGAGATGAATAAATACGAAGTATTGGTGCTACGAAATGTACAAAAAGATACCATGAAATTCTTCTGTCACTCAATGTGGTACTTGTAATGATGTACCTATAGACAAGACATGGCAAAGGAAGGAAAATGTTTGTAGCATGACCACGTCGGCCATAATAACAAGGTAGAGACCCTTGGGAAAGGATAACACGTCATAATACGATCACGTACCATATACAAGACATGTACCAATGGCTTCCATTGCACGCTAGTTTCTCCCGTGTACTATCCAGACAAAGAGACCAAGGCCAGCTTATTATCACTCCAAGAAAGTCCTCACACACATCGAGGATTCTTGGCCCTTTGTTATACGGACGGACACAGCATTCCGACCAGCTTGAGCCTGAAGACTCATCACCCAACTATCTTTGTGTCCTCGCCTCACAGTCACACACTCTCACACACACACACACACACAGAGACATACACATACACATACACACACATCGCTCATTTGCTCAACAGAGGCCGCCCGCCGGGAGAACACATAATTAACATGATTAAAGGGGCTTTCCAGACGATTTTCATAATTTCACATCATGTACTATATAAATCGACAGCTCCATGTAATCTTTGTGGAATTTATTGTGGTCCTTGAGTAGAGAAACCAGTACTCTGAAAATCTTAAACAAATTAGTGAACAGTGTTGGTGACATAGAGCCTCATATATTATTTAAAAATGTAGCAGTGCAATTCCATTACAATTACGATACCGCTTGCTTAACAAGTCCACCTGTATAAAATCTATGCATGCCTTCTTCTTTTGTTCTGCTTCCTTGAACCCCAATTCATGCATTCTTACGGTGAGGCTGCCATGTCATCATCCTTGTTCAGTGCAATTTGTTATAAATTTTGAAAACATTCTTATTCCTCATCCCAATCACTATAAATTCCGAGACTGTACTCAGTATATATATGTATATATATATATATATATATATATATATATATATATATTTAATAGCTGTTCAAAATGTAAAAGTCTGAAAATCATCCGCAGGTCTCCTTTGATGTACAGCAGCCTTAGTCAAACTTGAGAATTTTGTCTTATGTTACAGTCTGATGAAGGCAGTTCTGTCTCGGAAATTTCGTGTCGTAAGACATCGTAGATAATCCCATCTAAGCTTGTTCATCAAGAAGGAAATACACACAGTCAGCAAACAGGAAATAAAAAAAGTAAAAAGAAGGTACAATGACATCAGCACTGAACATGTTAACACTGTCTAAATCATACTCACGTAATAATCAGCAATTATAAATCGATTTCTGTGCTGATCTTTGCCAAGTGTCTATTTCTATTTTTATTGTAAACATATGTATCGTGCTTGCGCCCATACATTGCATATGATGTGAATACTAATATATTAAAATGTTATACATAAATAGATGAAATAAATATTTATATATTTTCCATCATGTGTATGTAAATACATATATAATGTGAAGTGCTAATGACTTCTTGTCAGAAAGTATGATTTTAGGTGATATTTCCGAATTATGGGATTCAATGCTTTTGGATTTCACGACTGTATACAAAGAGCAAAAGGTTAAGCGTTATTACACTAGATTTTATCTTGTTTCTGTAGTAATACGGTTTTACGAAAATTCCCATGAACTTCGGAACTTGACAAGCAGTAAATGTCATGAACTTTGAGTCTCGAGTTGATTTATTGTCGCTTCTCCCACTCGCAAAACAATCGTGAAATGAACAATAACAGGATCCCGTCGGGCGATTTCCTGCCCACTTGCCGTCGTGAAAAGCTTGCGAAAAACAACTACACTTTCCAAGAGATCTGATACGATGAAGTCCAAATATGAATTTAGGGGAAAGGGTAAACAATTTTCAACCTATTTTTGTTAATTTTCCAAATTTTGGCGGAATGAAATGGATCATGCACATGTTAAGCGAATTGTGAACCATTCCGGCCATTCGAAACATCTGGCTTAATATGCCTAGGGACAAGAGTGCTGTTCAGTTTGGAAAAACCGCAAGCCACCCCCGCACAACCCATCGAATAGAGGCGAGTCTAGCCCGGAGAAGCAGGCACCATTATACCCTCAAACATCTCTTGTGTATTCAACTTGCACGTCACGATTGAATTATTTTGATAGAATCAGCCACAGAGCACAGTTTGAAGTGAGAACCAATTTGACTGTCATCACTTCGGGCTGTCCTCGCTTCGGCGATTCTCTATTAAAACCCTACCCCAGACGGTATTCCTGCTGCATTCAAAACAAGGAGAATTGTGCGCGACCCTGCGTGTAAAAATAATAATGATTAAGAAAAATACTGGAGGTATATTCTATAAACATTTGTATATTTTAATTGATTTATTCATTCTTATCTTATTTTAATTTTCAAATAATTTACATGTAAGTATGAAATTATCCATAATTGTTATTGATTAATGGTTAATTTCCGACATGTTTGTCAAAATGTAGATCATCAGTTGCGATTTGAAAAATACAGTTATACAGAGGGAAACAATACTATTGATGAAAATCATAGCACAATATACAAGTATTCTACAAACGACAAAGTAATGTAGTGATGAAACATGAATCATTAATGAATATCAAGGGGCTGCTAAAAGACGAACTTGACTGATGCAGTCCCCTTACTTTCGGTTTTATTACTGCAATGCATTGTACAGAACTTACTGTGAGTTGGCTCAGTCGGTAGCGCGCCTGCCTTACGATCCTAAGGGCCCGGGTTCGAACCCGAGTCTGGATTGAGCAATTTTGTGTGTAATCATACCGTCCCCTCTAGCAAGAGGCAAAACACTCTGCCCCTCGGATAGGACATAACATGGAGGTCCCATGTATGAGAGAGTCACAACTCCACACGTTTCATTCATTCATCGCAAAGAGCAGGGTGTTTAACCCCCTGAAGTTGTGAAGTGGTGAAGTTGTCCCACCTCACATCCAACTGTGTCCAACTGGACCCCATAGCATGGAAGACCAGCTTAGCGTAGCTGAATATGGGCTATCCAGCCATATTCTCAGATGGAAATGAACAAACAAACAAACAAACAAACAAACAAAATACAATGAAATAAGTAAACATAAAGCAAATTAGGCCGTGCAAAAATGCATTTATCATTGTAATTATCACTGATAACATGACGCATATACCAGGGAGGTGTTACAGAGATGGAGTGGCAACTCTTCGTAATTCATGCAAACATATGTTTGGGTTCAAGGCGTTACAATGGGATGTCTAGCATTCCACTACGCTTTGAAGTCATGCTCGGCACCGCTCTAGTTGCAAGACGAAGTTAGGAGACGAAGAACGCATTTCACCTTTCGTTGAATTACAAGTTTTATTTCACCGTAAATTTTACATGAAATACTCGAATTGATTTAGAATAGTTTAGGAAAGAATTCAATATTATAAACATATATTTCTAGTTTCTTCGTAATGTGCAAATCGAAATGAAATGAATATTAGGCCCTCTTAAGAACCTTACGTATATTTTTCTATAATGCGCACATTTCCGCATGTTAGTTTTCTATCTTTTAATCTGGGATATTTTGATCTCTCAAATAAAGTACTCCACTAAAGCGTGTTCCAGTGTGCTTTTAAACTATTTGCTGTTAAAATTGTCAGCTTTACACTGCATTTTGATTCGCTGCTCCAATTCAAGGGACACAAATTCACTGTTGCCATCACATTGAAAGAGAGAGCGAATTGGGGGCAAGTATTTCTAGATGTGAGAGCGCTAGTCCCGATTATTGATGCTCTCTTTTGTCAAAGCACCTGGTTTCCACCTGTAGTTAAGCGCATAACTTCTCGACGGTGCCGCGCATGACTTCAAAGGAGAGCAGGAGTTGTCTCTCCTTCTGTGGCACCTCCCTGCATATACATACTCGCCCAGTCTGCAAAGAGATCACATGCACAGTGTTATCCTTCTAGATTAAGCCTATAATACAAAACAATCAGCATAGCATACTGCTGACGGAATATATTGATTGGATCTTGAATCTGACGCATTAAAGTTTGGGGGCGGACGAAGAAAATGAGATAAAAAAAAGAATGACCCCAGAGTCGTTGGATTATATCATAATAATCATAATAGTAATTAATCAATCATACCACTGGTTGGTGTAGGCTTACAAATGTATCTGTAACTTTGAACATTAATCCTGCCGCAGGTAAAGCTAAAGGAAGGATGATGATGGATAAACGTTACCATCTGTGATATTACAACCCAGCTTGTTCTGTACCGTTGAAAAAAAAGGAGAAATGATCATCCCTCGAGCAGAGAACAACTTTTCTCACCTGTCGACATTCCCAGAACGAACCGCAAAACAAAGCCTGTATGGATCCACTGTCTTGACCCCTTAAAGGAGACCTCCGGATGATTTTCAGATTTTTACAATTGAACAACTATAAATTAGTTATACTGAGGACAGTTTCAGAATTTGTGATAATTGGGATGAAGAGTAAGAATATTTTCAAAATTTAGAACAAATAGCCACGAACAAGGATGATGACATGGCAGAGTCACCATAAGAATGCACGAGTTGGGGCTCAAGGAAGCAGAACAAAAGAAGAAGGCATGCATAGATTATACACAGGTGAACTCGCAAGCAAGTGGTATTTTAATGGAATTACACTGCTACATTTCTGAAATATGTGAACCTCCTATGTCATCATCCTTGTTCAGTGTAATTTGTTTAAGGTTTTTCAAAGTATTGTTTCTCTGCTCAAAAACCACAATAAATTCCACAAATCTATACGTGGAGTTGTTGATTTATGTACTACATGATGTGAAATTATGAAAATCGTCTGGAATGTCCCTTTAATCCCTTAAAGACTGTACCTGTATGCGAGAGACTAACGTAAATCCAGTATTTGTCGAAAGGTCTGAACTTTAAAGAATAATTTGAATAGATAAAAAGAATAAATTGTGTGACATATGAACGTATACATATTAGATAATAATTTATTGTAAACACACATAATAATCAGAATGCTTTGTGCGCCCTCTGTGGATGGTGTAGGACCTGAGTGGACTTTGCCTACATGTATTTGCTTGGATTGACAGATCTAGGAATTAATAGGGCGAAGACATTGTTTTGATTTGTTTTTTCCTGCATGTGATTTTTTGTTTTGTTTTACCGTGATCTCCTGACCAAATAGACAGTTGTGAAGGCATTGCTTGGCAACAATCAATTCATAGCAATGACCTGATATAGACAGTGTTTCCTACAAAATTGAAGTTCCACGCATTTACGCGGGATGTTGGTATATGTTCCTGTCGACCTTGTACAAAACCAATACAGTGCAAAGGCATGTTGACCTGTATTAATTCATATTACCCTAATCAGCAATCATGTGGCCAAAAATATCTACATAATTATATGCCATATATGTATGATAATATTTCTGCAATTTTTCATTTATATTACTTCCTTCCAGACCGCAATTCTGCTAGTTACATAATTTTTCAGTAATTGCTAAAATGCTAGCATGATTAACACAAGACACTGGAATACGCCATCCCCTAGAAGGAACATAACCTGCACTTTTCCCTGCAGTGTTTTTTGCCAACCATTTATAGTAGTATGAAAACATGGTATTCATGCTCAGTCTATAGGGGAAGGTGCATTCCTATGTCTTTTGTTAATTTTGTAAGCAGTGATTGGCTGTATGTACAGATGTATGTCACTTGCGGAATCTTAGTTAATATATATATATATATATATTTTTTTTTTTTTTTGAGGGAGTTTCCAAGTATTTATTATTTGTTGTATAGGGCCCCATTTTTCTCTCTTTCTTCTTTCTTTGAAATACAATGATGTATCCAAGTAATCTGCATAGTAGATACATCATTATCTGATAGGTAGCATGCATTTAGAGATCATTTAGCCCATATATATAGGTGATGTTGGGGGTATAGCAAATAACTTAATCAACACAAGTCAATATGCATTTGCGTTACATAGTTCCTTTAATTGGCAATAGTTTCAGCAGCATGTGTTTCTGTTCAACTCAGCAAATACGGTGTAGATAGATAGACAAACAAACAATCTTGATTCGAAGTTAACCCTTTTGCTATACATTGCCAGTTGTATACGTAAACTTGCAAGAAAATATTAATCCATTTCGTTACTTCTGTGTGAAGAAAAATTGAAATCTTCACCATGTACTTGCAAAAAAAAGAAGAAGAGAAAATAATAACGTACATTATGAATCTATTAAATATCGTAAAAACCTTATTTGCTATATATGCAGGATGTGCAAGATATGATTAAGAACACATCTCTTTTTGTTTGACTCATCGAAGAATCGCTTCATTATTATAAATTTCTGAGCAGTTGTCAGTCATCAACTCTCTGGATGCTTGGGACTATTTGAAACCCCCCCCCCCCCAAAAAAAAAAGAAAGAAAACAAAAACAAACAAACAAACGTGCGATGTTTGTCTTTTAAATGCCACCAAATTCGTTGAAATTGGCTTTGATTTTCAAGTTTCAAAGTGGTGAGTTTTGGAGGCAAGGCAAGCCGTGCTTTATATCAATGTCAGATTGACCCAGGTTTCAAATAGCTTAGGAGAATAAATTGAAAGTAAACAAAACGAGAAGATTAACAGCAAATTACTTTTTTTTTCCACCTCCAGATAACCACCTAATTCACTGGCCCTCATTTCGAGTGTCTCATGAATGGACGTTGTAATGTAACACGATTTATGATGTAATGAGTCTGATATAACTTAAAATTTGGTTTTCTGGTCAGGATCCAATGTACGAAAGCAATGAAGTTAAAGGACAAGTTCACCTTCATAAACATAAGGATTGAGAGAAAGAAGCAATATCAGTAGAACACATCAGTGAAAGTTTGAGGAAAATTGGACAATCGATGCAAAAGTTATGAATTTTTAAAATTTTTGTGTTGGAACCGCTGGATGAGGAGACTACTAAGGCTCATGATGTCATATGAGTACAACAGTATAAAGAAAATGTAAAGAAAATTCAACATATTTTCACTTTTTTCGCATAATAAAAGAGCACTTGACTTGCCTCTTTCTAAAGGCAATGGGAATAATATTACTCATAACATATGTCAGTAACGAGTCGAGGGAATGTGTACTTTTTTCAAAAGATGAAATTTTGTGAAATTATCTTTATATGTTCCTTATATTGTTGTACGCATGTGACATCATACACTGCAGTAGTCTTCTCATCCAGCGGTGACTGCACAAAAACTTCAAAAAATCATAACTTTTGAACGGATTGTTCGATTTTCCTCAAACTTCCAATGATGTGTTCTACTAATATTGCTGCATTCTCTCAATCCTTATGTTAATGAAGGTGAACTTGTCCTTTAATGGTCTAACTCTTGAGTACAAAGTACAAAATCTAATATCAGGGAAGTTCCAGTCTTCAATCTTTTGCGAACCGTTGTGTTTTGGTCCAAATTTGATAGGTGCCGTTGTGTCGATTTTCATTTTACAACGAATATTGTTGCTGGCAAAAGAGAGATATTCATTACCACGAGGAAAAGTAAAGTTACACTGTACATATATAATTATTTGCATTGTTAACAATAGTGGGTGTTTTTTTTTTCATAAACCACGTACCAATCCACTGTTTGTTTTTTTCTAAAGTTTGACAACTGGCGAGTGGAGCGATGAGTTATGACATCCTTCACTTTAGGATCTCGTAAATATTGGCTTTGTCCAAATAAGGCTGTCGGGATTGTGGTTAAACTCGCGTGCCCTTGGTCATGACTGTTCGAGTTTATACGTCATTCTCACAAAACTGGTTCTATGAACTATTTTATTTATCTCTATATATAGATGGACAATCTTTCATAGACACAGTCACTGCTACCTGCAGTTGGAAGTAAGCATTTTGTTGCCGTATTAGAAGCGGTTTGCAGCATACGTAGTATCGAGGTTTGCAATTTGACAAGAAAGGTCCAAGTCAGAATTTTTTGTATGCAGTCGACGAGACCGTTGTGACCTCAAGTAGCAGAGCAGATTAAGTGGTAAGTGTGTAACCATGGAGCTACCTTCAAACTCGAGATGAATGGGTTCTTGACTAGTTTCTGTACATGAGTCAAATCATGCGCCTCTGTCCTCGAACCTTGCATGTTTGAGCAGTCTGTGGTTTGTCTAACAACAAAAGTTACCAAAATTTGGTCATCTTATCCTCCAAAAATGCCTGTCTTTAGCACAATGTAGACAATAATCAAATTTTATGCTGGAATCACAGTTTTATTTTGCAAAAATAAGGCCGAGATAGAGTTTTCAGAAGCTAGCCTTGGTATATAATAATGAATATCATTATCATTTTATTGCTTATCATTTTATATTCGAAAACCTGGAAATATAGGAAATTTGTTATACAAATTATTTTAAAATACATGCATATATGTAAAATACTTATGTGTTACCCTACATCACAATACTACCAAAAAGTTGCCTGATGTGAATTTCGATGTTTTTTGGTTTAATTTTCCATTTGTGATAAAAAGATGGCTGCGGATAACCCAAAGTCAGCTTGACTTTAGCTGGTCTTCGTTTGGTAAACAGAAAATTCTAAGCTGTCAAATAACACAACTGAATGCAAGTGGACTTTCGGTAAAGCGTGTAAAAAATAATGGAAAGAAAGTATAGACACTCTGAAAAAGTGTGGCCTGAGGGAAAGCTTTGAAGTTAAGAATCTATAGGGGTCCTACTCACCTCAGCGGTTCTCTGTGCAATTATTGGAAGAAAGAACAGAGTATAAAAACCCATAGCAACCACCATCATGACCATGAAGCAATTATCAAACTAAACAGAAGGTATAATGCACACTTATCTAGAACATTCTTATTATGACTGATATACACTGTACTAACTTCCAACTTGCAAGAGCAGCATCTTTGTTACTGGAATTGAAAGAGAACATTGTTTAGAGAGTTTCTCGTGCTTCGAATCCGAAAAAATCTGAAAAAGGGTCTTCTTAAAAAACGGTTAAAAAGAGACGATTTCCTATACGTTTTGTTATCAAATACGTTCAAAATACATAGAACAAGAATTGCTCTCTCAGAAAAAAAAATGACTATATAGGTTGATCCATTTTCACCTGTGTTGAGTCCTCACGGAAAATCGGGTTTTAAAACTATTTGTTGGTTTTGAGATGCACGGCCAATGTAGTAGATAGTTCTAAAGACAGTACTTGTATGTGCTTTCTGTATTCACATTCTCTCCCGCTGTCCTACGTATGTCGAGCCACTCAGCCATACGGCGGAATTTTATTGATAAGATTAGAAGTCATAATGAATCTCTGTTGATGATTGTCCATCTCACAAGTTTGAGTAATAAAACCCTTTTCGTTTACTTAAAATTATTGTAATCAAACGCGGTAGTTTGAATTTCTACTTGTATCACACGTATGATAGGCAACAGGAATTGCAAAAAAACAACAACAACCCAACAACAACAACAACAACAAAGAAACACATACAAGTGGTTGTCCTGGTGGTGTTAAGACCCAGAAAATTGTTCATACACAGTTTTTAAACATAAAATCGGGAACAAAAAGAAAATCCCAAAATATGAAATAAAACAAAACAAAGACGACCGAGTAGGCCTCCTTTGGTGGACAAGTCTACTTTTTGGTCACAGTATATCGACGGCAGGATGTGAATATGATGTCATAGGTATTTGGAATTTTTGGACATTATTCGATGACCACTGAAGTGCGGTCAGTGGTGGCCATCTTCATGACCTGTAGAGGGGGAAATATCTGATGTCAACCTTTACATGCAATTACTGAGTACGGAAACAGGATTTATGCAACAATGCTGGGAAGTTCGGAAGCAGGCAACGAAAAGGCGACGGAAGCTGAAGAGTACGTGTACTGGTGACATAGACTTTAATATTGCGATCTATGAGTAATGATACTTGGAACTTCCTGTGTAAAGTAATAAATTGTGCATGCGATTTTTATATTTAGGCATGCAGTCCATCTCATCTGGCGGCGGAAATGAATCGGAAGAGCTTAAAATCAAAAGAAGGGGGGGGGGGGGGAAGTATTGCTAGATAGTATTTTGAAAATGTCTCGCCTTAACCGTAGTCAGCAATCAAATGATTTAACCATTTGCAAGGGCAGAATGCATCTTATAAATGAAAACAAAATTTTACCTGTGTGTGATTTTAATAATAATAATAATAATACATTACATTTGTAATGCGCTTAATACAATGTTTCATAAAGATTAAGAAAAAGAACATCAAAACTTTAATTAAAAGTATCCAATAGTTTATAACTCGTGTATAAATTTCTATTTTAATGATATACTCCATGAGCTCCAATAAGGAGAAGAGAAAGGGTTGCTGATAATTATATGGCGTCTAGTTAGCTTCGCCATCGTTCAGCATCGTGTGCACACACATTTCCCTTAACCTCGTAGAAATTTATTGTGACAGATGCTTCTATAAGGTGATAATCATTGAATAATTTGTAGACGTGGTTATCCACCACGTGCTCTTAGTTTACAAAAGTTAGATGTCCTGATGATGAGCTCTGCATTTGAATATCTTCCTTATTCGTGTTGACATGAGAATGCTGGCTGGAATCATTGTCTCAATAAACGTCGTGCATCTATCTTCCATCACCCATATGACATGCAGGACTCTTCCCCTCGCTGGCTTGAAATAGACGATGTTAATTAAAGTCACCGGCCTTGGATGGCCATCTATGATGTCTTGCCAAGGCAAATATTGCATCTGATTGCCACAGTAATCTGCATCCCCTTACTCCTTGTTCCTGCCTGTCTTGTCTGTAGCCAGCGAAGGAACAGACTTCTTACCTTGATACATTTTCAGCATCTCAAACTCGGCCCTAGCTGCTTTCATTGGCCTTTGTTACAGCAAGCGAAGATGTCCGTGGCCACCTGATACAGTTACAATTTTAAACAGGGAATGAGGGAGGGAGAGAGAGAGAGAGAGAGAGAGAGAGAGAGAGAGAGGGGGAGATGGTGGAGAGGGGATGTGACGATGTGAGCAGGGCTGATGAGGAATCAGTTATTAACGTGTGCCGCCAATCAAAATGGCGGCCAGGACGACGTGATTAGCCTTGTGAGCGTGATAGATGATCACGCTTTTAGTTTTACTACATCGACTAATGTTCTCTAAAATAGATCAAAATAGGACTTGATGTAGCAGCAAAAGACCTCAGAGGACAGAGGAGAGGATATGACTCTCCTCACTAAGAGCACAGTTTCATCATGAATATGATGCTTCAAGTTCCTGTTTTCTGAGAAAAAAAAAATACTAAGCAAAATGTGGTAAAGTCGTAAAGTTTGGTATGATACACAAAAAGATGTAAGTCACAACCATCGCTTTTACACTAAGTAGAGAGCTTTGGAGTGACAAAGCAACCACCACCTCTGTTAGTTTTGCATTTTAGGGTGTGTATCCACTATCACTATATAATTAATGTGAATGTTTTAAGATCCTAAATCCTTGATCCTTTATCAAAATTAATTAAGAGTTTGATCAAATTCATTTTTCTTTAAAGTCAACTTTGAAATTGCAATTAGATTCCATTTGTGATTTGATGGAGGACATTTTAAAGTTAATCCGGCAACGTGCTCTCGTTATATTTCTGTCTTCACTGGACTATGCATGAGAGAAAGGAGGAGTGACAAATAAGTGCAAACAGCAGACTCCGAAAGATCGTCAGTCTAAAGTCATACTGCGAGTTAATGGGGAAAATGGATGGTACATTTACTTTCTGTGTGTATTTTACTGGACAGTATTTCTCAAGGAAGATGGTCAATGACGTTACCTCTTAATATATAGATTTGTTCCCCTCTGCCGCGATGCGAACATTAAAAGAATACCAATATGGCAACGTGACAGTTTGTTTTTTTTTTCAACATTAATATATTCGACATACAAACCGACCTATTTCTGTGTTTGGCATGAGAGTTGCTTTTACTCATTTTTTTTTTTGTCACTTTGTTTCCATGTATTTTATGTGGGAACACGTGGTAACTGAAACCATTCTGTCAATGTGGCTCGTACTGCAGTTGTCACTCCGTAATATTCGAAGAGGCATTGCCACCTAACACTTTTCTTGTGCCGGTGTGCGCAACAGCAAAAATCTCCAACGTTTACATTTCTCCATAGAAAGATCCAACCATGTTAGTAGAAGAAGAGAATTGATGTCAAACGGGATGTTGACACACAAGTAGGTCTACATAGTCCGGACTACCGTTCTTAATGTTGAAGCTTGCTGTAGAATGTGATAATCCATACTTTGTGAAAAAAAAAAAATCTATAAAGGGATACACTTTGGACCCTCGAGTAGCGATTGCCACTACCACCTCCACTTAAAACAAACAAACCAAAAAAAAAAAAAACAACAACAAACAAAACAAAACAACCACAAAACAAAGTAAAAAAACAAAACATAAACGACGCAATACATATTGCCCAGCATATACCAGTGTATGTAAGAAAGAACGATTGCCATAAAGCCATTAGTAACGGTAATATTTCGGTACAGTGTATTGAACTATAGTGACAAGGGATGTGCTTCATGATGTGAAAGCCAAGAAGACTG